>NW_010418252.1:0-37549 GCF_000710305.1 Buceros rhinoceros silvestris | reverse complement strand
ACACAAAATTGTATACTCTCTATATACTATAGTATATACTATATGTCCTCTCTCTATACTATAGTGTATAGTATATGGGACTTCTATTTCTTCCAAATTTATGCTGATAATATATGCCTTTTCATTTCCCACGGGCTGGTCTGTGCTGAAGAGCAACTTTAAAGTTAATTCTTTTAGGATAAAAGTTTTATTTTCTAGTTCAGTAAATAATTATTTTCCCACTTAACTGTTTGATGCTGAAGTTCAAGAGAAAAGTAACTTGTTGTAGTTCAAAAGCCGTTCATAAATCAGAATAATTAACTATGAACAGTACTACATTAGCACATTATGCCAGCAGCTCAGCTTTGCATACAGAACACTGGCTCATGTTCTTCTTGAGCTCCGTTGATTGGACCTAGCATTCAGCTTGCACTGAATGAGCTCCGGCTGAAGTTTGGCAGGAAACGGAGAATGTTGGTATGTGTTGTAATGAAGAGTGTAACATAGAAAGGCTCAAGTGTGTTGGCACAACCGGTGTCTCAGTATGATGAGCTAAATGTAAGACGGAGAAGTCTCTCTGTCTTTGGCAGTTAAGTCCTGGCCTGTGAGTGCTTGGTCTGTGTACACATATTGAATTTATTTGTCTTAAGACTGTGGTATTTAATTCATAACTGAAAATTTAAAACAGAGTTCTAAAGAGATTCTTGAATCCATCGCCCCTCAGCTATGTCCTGAAACAAGTTGTTGCTGTACAGATGACAGTCTTCTACCCTTGTTTGGTAGGATTCTTCAATTCAGTTCAATCCAATCCAATCCAATTCAATTCAATGCAATTAACATCAAATGTTTTAAGATATTATACTACCTACATTTGCTACTACAAACTAGCATAGAAATTTATGGCTGTTGGTATTACAGTGCTTACTAATTCTGTAGTTAAAATGAAATTTGCAATTAAAAATCTAATGCATGTACAGCACATTTAAATCCTGAGTAGCCCTGAATTTTCAGTCACACTTCCAAACCCATCTCAGAATAAATTTGAAGAAGAACTTGTCTTCTAACTGAAATCAGCTCTGTGAGTGCTGAAGAATATGAAAGAGAAGTTATTGTCTAAGGTCATGAAAACTGATCTGTCTGTCGTTTCTAAAATTCTGCTTTGTGAACATTTTCAGCACTGTCCTTTTGTCCCCTCAATCGTCATTAGAAGCAGTGTTCTTCAAAGCAATGTGAGTTGAATATGGCCAAACTTTGTATAAAGAGGAGTTGAGGATATTGTTGCACTGAGAATCCGTGTGGTTAACCCTCTCTGTTTCTGGGGGTGTTAAACTGCCCCTGCGTAAGGTCGTTTTCACAAGCTAAATACCACAGAAAGAAGAAATGAACATTCCGTGCCTTAACTCTGTGATCTTTCTTTACACTATAGTGCTTGCGTGTGAACAAATTGTGACTCGGTTATGACTCCTGTGTTTTATAATAGATTAAGTACTTACCAGATGAGTACTGTGATTGTTTGAAGGTCTACACGTAGCCAAATTTGTTCTGACACATTTACTTAATTGCAATAGAGCAAAATTAGCCATGTTGGATCAGTGCATTGCGTATGACAGGAGGATTTTGATTGACAGCATTTTTCTTCACCACAAAAACTGACATCCTTCATAGACTTGAATACTATGCAAAAAAAGTGAAGTTCTGTAATTAATTTCTTTCAGTTTCAAAAGCAAAGTTTGTTTCTCTAGAACTATGATTTTTTTACAGTGTTCTGTAATTGTAAATTTATAAATGACATTTTCAGAGATTAAACTGGTAGTTTAAAATATTGTGGAGCTCAAAAAAAAAAAATAGTTGGTCGCTCTATAATAAAAAACAGTAGACTCAGTATTGTCAATCCTTCTGCACGTATGGTGGGAAAATGGGTGCCTGATATGTTCACCCAGAATTGAAGTGCAGTAATTTGTGTGAACAATTTTTTTCTTATAAAAACATTTCATAAGTAATAAAGATATGAATGGATTTTACTCATATTTTCCCTAACTATTTACCAAGTTTGTAATTCCTTGGGCTTTGTAGAAGATTCAAACAATCATCAATCAACAATCAACAAGATTTATTTCGTGCTTGAAAAAATCTAGAGGTACTTTTAACGTGTTTATGCAGGAGTATGTTTCAATTGTGGACTGAGTCTGTTCTTTAACTCAGTAGTCTCATGGCACTCAATTTGTGAAGAATAGTAAGTGAGGGAAAAGCATGCATGAGCATTAGAGTTTAGTTTATCAGACCTGTGCTTTAATGATCTAATTCAAGAGCTTTTTTATAAATGTCTATTATTGAATAGTTCCATATTGACAGTACAAAACTATGATGTATTCCTTCTAATTTACTCACCATTTCTGTTAAAATGGGCTGCCTGTTATGACTGCAACACAGAACTTAGGGTTAATAGGTAATACTGTTTTTGTGCATCCACTCTATCTAATAATCTGCACTTTGTTACTGAGCGCAAATGGAAATTTAAATGCACGTTTTAGGAGCACTGTGTCTTCTCATACGTTGTGTAGTGATTCTGATTTCATGTTTATTTAGTTTACAGCAAACACTTTAACTGAGTGAGTTCATAGAGCCTTTCAGTTACATGTAAAACAAAACAGACTCCTGGAGGGTGCATTTTCTTTTTCCATGCTACCTGCTCTTCTACAGTGTGACTTCTTTATGCCCTGAAATGTTTAAAACCCACAGTTTAGTATTGGAGAGCTTCTTGAATGGTCTTCTAATCAGATATGTTTGTCCTTTTGGGTTACAGGTCTCTCTGTATGGTCTCTTATTGATAAAAATGCAGCAAGAGTGCTATTTTGGAAGATGTTTTGAGTGGTCAGTACAGCATTTATGAGAAGATGTGAAAATATAATCCAGTAGGAAGTTTAAAGTTTAGACTTACTCTAAATTATCAGGGTGAGGGTATGTGAAGAGAGAGTAACACTCAATGTAGTGAGAGTATTTGTAGTTTAAGGATAAAGTAGCACTCCATGCTCTGTTCGTAGGTTTTAGATAAGTTGCAAAATGTTTCATATTCAAATTAAAAGCAAGTATTTTTTGCCATCTTATCTCAGTATGCTCTAGTTGCATTTTCCGTATTTTTTCTTACTATGTCAGATACTTAAAAAAGCTGGCATGCCTTTTTATTTGTATAGAACAGGACAGCGGTTCTAAGAAACAACACTAGCCTTTTGGACTTCAATTATTTGGAACATACTTGGTTGAAGTGTTATGGTAACAAATTACTATATAGTAGCAGAATGAATGGAAAAACAGATTGGCATTTTTTAGTCTAATTTCAGCTGTTCATGGTTTTAGTTGAAGTCAAAGATGGTTGCCAGCTGCCTTTTTTTTGTTTTCTTCTAAAATACTTTTACTGGAGTACTATTCCAGTCCATCAATAATAGAATCATAGAATCATTTTGGTTGTAAAAGAACTTGAAGATCATCGAGTCCAATGGCAAACCTAACACTGCCAAGTTCAGCACTAAACCATGCCCCTAAGTAGCACATCTAAATGTCTTCTAAATACCTCCAGGGGTGATGATTCCATCACTTTCTGGGGCAGCCTGTTCCAGAGCTTTACAACCCTTTCCATAAGGGAATTTTCCCTAGTATCCAACCTAAACCACCTCTGGTGCAACTTGAGGCAGTTTCCTCCCATCCTATCACTAGTTACTTGGGAAAGAGACTAACACTCACCTCTCTTCAGGCGAAACAACCCCAGTTCCCTCAGCCACTGCTCATAAGACTTCTTCTGTAGACCCTTCACCAGCTTTGTTGCCCTTTTTTGTCATGATCCAGCACCTCAATGTCCTTCTTGAAGTGAGAGGCCCAAAACTGGACACAGTACTCAAGGTGTGTCCTCATCAGTGCTGAGCAGAGGGGGATGATCACTTTCTTACACCTGCTTATAACACTATTTCTGATACAAGCCAGGATGCTGTTGGCCTTCTTGGCCACCTGGGCTCATATTCAGCTGGCTGTTGACCAACACACCCAGGTCTTTTTCCACCCAGCAGCTTTCCGGCTACTCTTCCCCAAACCTGTTGGCCTTGTGACCATGTGTTATCATTCTTATTCCAGTGAAATGCCTCAAGATAAGAATTACTGTGCTGATAGTTGAAGAAAAAAAAGCTAATCAGGTTTTAAAAGACTCGGTTTGTCAATATACTTTAAAACTGGAAAAGCACTTTTAACATAATTCAAACTTTTCAGACTTTCTTTTTAGAAAACGTTTTTTCTTCAGATGTCAATGCAATTTATGTTAGATCATTAAATGTGCTCTTGCCTTCTGGTTTACTGTACCACCTGCAAAAAAGATTAAAATATCCATCTATATGGATGGGTCCAGTAAACACAGTTAAGGACTCCTAACAGCATACTTCAAGTTCAGCATGGAGCAGGAATTCCCCTCTTGTTGCCACGAAAAAACCAACAAATCGTAACTGAACCTCAATATGTGATACCCAAGAGATAGCTTTCTCTCCCTTGCCAGAATAATTTGAAGTTTTGGAAAAAAGTGAGTAGAAAAGGCAATATTCATCACTGAATTCCAATGGAGAAGATATAAAGTATAGAGCCAATATATATGTACTGTACAGATACATTTTGTTTCGTAATTATTTTTGCTAAGGCTGTCTGTTTTGTGTGTTTCAAGTATATATTACTACAAATGAATGTCAGAAGGTATTACAATATGGGCAGAAGAAATGCTATCCCATACAGAGTTCTAAGGATTATTTGTAATGGATGAACACAGGTCAAGAAGGTTTTAATAACTGTGCTTATTGAATTGAAATTGAATTGAAAATATAAATGTAAGGGGAGATATAATAATATAATCCATTGTAGCCTGGTGTAATAATACTTTAAAATACAATTTTATTTCTCTGTTTAAAAATAGTCATAGCAAGTGGATGAGATTGCAAGCTTGGTCACGCTTATTAATTAAGCTAACTTTTTAGTTTTAATTAAAGTAACTCTTTTAATACTAAACCTTTTACCATTAGGCTATTTGAAACCTATGAGATAAAAAGGAAGAGTTCTTTCAGAATATTATTTACATGATTTTAATTAATGATTATAATCTCCATGGTCATTTTTTAAAAAGAACATTTAATCCCTTAACCAGTGTTCATGATTTCCATTTTGAAAAACATGTAAGCTCTGCAGGCTTATTATCTCCAATTTTTTTCTAACCGATCTTATTTTTAGATAGTTTTATTTTGCTTGTGCTCCAAGTCCTGTTTGCTATCATAACACCTGTTTCTCAAGCACAGTGAACTGATTGGTAGAAAAGTAAAGTTTGCTTCCTTTTGCCAAGACAGAACATAGCCCCTGGCAAGGTTACCTTTGAAAACAGTTTTTCATGCAGAGATCATATACAAGCACTATTGCTGTTGCCGAGATCCTCTGACTAATGAAGGTTTGGAGCAGTAGTGTATTCTTTCTTGTTGCTGGCGGCACATATACGTAGCATCTCTTTTGAGAAAAGGCACTCTAGCGTTTCAAACAGAAGCTAGAAGTTTAACCTTCTAGGAGGAAGATCAGTGTTAGTTTTTATTGATAACATAGAAGAAAGCAGCTATATAGGAATATGAAAGATAAATTCTCTGGCAACCGGAAACTCTTAAAAACAATGAGTTTTCAAATGGGTTTTAACAAAAATCAGTTTGAAAACTTTCATGTTTACAAAGTTACTTCTTTGAATCTCAGAGCAGGCTTATGCTTACTGTTCCATATTGATGATTTGGAGAACCAATTCCTAACTAGGCGGTATTAGCATATAGACTGGATTTAAAGGTCAGAACTTCAACACCTCACAGTTTAATTTTTTTCCTTTTTTCCGCTTAAAGGAAAAATGTGTAGCAAAAAAAGATGGAATATTCCTCTTAGTACCAATTTTGTTTAGAAACCTTGTCTCTGATTAAAAGTCCATTTTTTCCAATGTGTTCAGCAAATAGTTTTTTCTGTGACATGGAATGGACACTCAGATATCTTCAGCTCAGATTTTTAAACAAAAGCTTCCAGTAAAACTTATTTTAAGTGGATAGGCTGTAATCTTATTAAGAAGGCAGGAATTTCTAAAGTGAAATTTTAATTTAAATATTATGTGTCTCACTGATAGAAATATAAAGTGTATATTCTAGCAAAAAATGAGCAAATGAAAACAAGATGAGTGAAGTCACTTCAGGTAACCAAATTAGTAGCTACTCTGTAGATGTCCTCAGATAATAAAAGATCTTAACTCTTCAAAAGTTTCTAGTGAACTTCTTGTAAATTACAGTTCTTAAGAAACCGTAGTAACCCATTCATACAGAGCACTCTTGAAGATGAGGGCCTTAGTTACCTTTGCAGCAGGACTGAGAGTGATTAGAATTCACTCCATATTAACAGCAAATGACCTCTCCTTTTATAACTGTTTTTTTTCCCAGACTGTTAACTAATTTCTAGGAAAAAATTCTGTTCTTATGTCTCAGATTAGACTGAACTGGTTGCAGGAGACATTATTTTGTTGTTATTGTCCCTTGTGTCCATTTCTATATTTTGTGTTGATAGAACCTATATGGATTGTAGTAACTTATAATAAATTATTTTCATTGCAAATACATTTTTTAAGTAATCTAAGCACCCCTGTCTTGTGTGTTATTCTTAAATAATAATGGTGCTTTGAAATTTACTCTTAAAATAGATTTTTTTAAGGAATCCTTTTAAATTAATATTTCACTTTTTAATTAAACATTAGGACTGAATATGTAAACTCAGGAGCTCCTATAAAATATAATTTTGATACTTCACCTCTTCAAGTCGTTGGAGATATTTTTAGTTTTGCCTTCAGATAAAAATTCACTCACGCTTTGGCTTGTTGCACAGAAGCAGGGCACTGGACAGCAAAGCTAAACTTTTTGTCTTCCTTTAAGCTGCCAACGTACTAAGTGTAAGCATTGCATCATACCCAGTCTGCATGTATTAACTGAAAACAAGAAGTTATAGTTTTTGAACAATGGTATATATATATGGGAATATGCTTTAATGGATGTTGTTAGGGGACAAAAAGGCATGCTAACAGAGAAAGCAGTAGCCCTGCTTGCCAGGGTGAGCCTGTGGCTGCAGTTTTGTTGAAAACTGTAGTATACACGGTAACGAATCTGAAAGAGGTCAACTCTTTAATCTAATATTTTTGAACTTGAGTACTGCCTTTTCTATTACATTTTAACAGGCCCTTCTTTATGGGAAATTTGAAATGCACTGTGTTGTTCTGTTAGCATTACTGGAGACTACAAAGATCTCATTGCATGGTATTCATAGATCTACCCTGTTCATCTGTCTCTACATTATCTAAAGAGGATAAGATCTCAGTACCTCAAATGTAACAAGCCACTACTGAGAAGGCCCTCCAGAGAGAAACTCAAAGCTCAAATCCACCTTGCAGAGTCAGTCTCTGTCCCTTATCCCTTAGTACGAAGAGCCCAGGAAGCCTGGCCTTGCTAAAGTTAAGCTTTGTGAATATCCCTTGTGATACTCATATTCTTGCAGGACCGATATTCAAAATGTATTTTTTAACTAGAGCACCTGAAGGTGTATATTTAAAGGTTCATAAAATTGCTTACAGACTCACTTCATGTAACGTGATTTTGTGGAAGATCTGGTAAAATTTGCCAGTGTAATAGAAATTGAACCTGTCTTTTTAAATGCAAAGTGAATGTAATTCTTATTAAGAAGCTGCAGGATGCTGTTTTTCTTCAGGCATGTCATTTGTTCTTTCAAAACATCTCTTGTTCTGAATAAATAAAACTTGAATAACAGGATCACAAACTGGCTGTTGTATTCAATACTTCATTGAACCATGTGCCACTGGTTTGAAACTGTCTCTTCTATGTTAACTTAACGCGTACATACCACAAACAGAGCTAAGTGTGACAAAAGTAATTTTGAAGCTTCCTTTGTGTGGTGGTAGTGATCTTTCTGATAAAATTGACTTGGGTCTTGACTGGCAGGATCAGTAGTTCTTCCTTTCAGTTTTTTTTGGACAGAGTTTGGTATATGTTTTCAAAATCAGTACATTTCCTTCCTTCAATAGCAGTAGTGCAGCAGACATGAAGTGCTTGCTTACAGTGAGGCATATATATTTGGTTACATGTATATAAAAAATGTGCTGTAGAATCTTGAGCTTAATACTAGTATCTTGACTTCAGATTTTAATTGGATACTTACTCTTGGAGCATGAGGCTGAAGTGAACAACACACTATAGGAACAACACTGTTTCTTGAGCAAAGTTAATTAATCTTTCTCCAGTTTTCTTAAGTCACTTCTGAGTAATTGTTGTGAAAATTAGACCCGTTAACATAGCTGTGTGATAAATGAGGTACCACCCGTTATTGTAAAACACATGATATACCATACACTTGATAATTCTCAAACCTTAGTGTGATAATCTTTGTATTCGTACAAACAGGTAGCAGGATGAGTTGATTATGTAGTCAGTTGAATTGACAGTCATTGAATTAGATCCTGAATTTTGTCACTAGTTCTTTATAGTAATAGTTTTATATTTTCAGTAAGTTTTCTCATACTGAGTACACTACACAAAAAGTTTTTATATATCAGGAATGACAATATCTACCTAAAAGATATTTCTCTATCAGCCCTACAGAACAAAAATAAATCTGTGCAATCCTAACAGAGAAATAACAGACAGAGATAATCTTTTGAAAACAGGATAGTTTGTTAGTTTGTTACTATGCAGAAATCACTTACCTTCCTGAGTGTGTAATTTCCTCATTAGCAAGTTGAGGTATGACCATCTCAGGTTCAAACAGCAGTTAACCTGAGAAAGATTTGGATCATGATCACTGAAATTACCCAAGTAATTACTTAGCTGATGAGGACTTCCTTATGTAACATTGGTGGTTTGTCCTTGGTTAATCAGGGGCTCATTTTTTTGCAAATCCATTCTTGATGCCCCACTGACAAATTCAAAGCTCATAGCTTTTACAGTTGCATTACATTATTGTGTAATTTGTGCATGATCCAAGACTCTTTCAGCTATTCACTTGCTTGTCTATTGACCTTATTTACCCTAACATACCAAATATATGACTTGGAATAAGTTGTAGCAATCTAACTGAAAAACCCAAGTAATTTTGTTCCTTATTTCACGCTTTAAGTTACAGAAGCAATACCTGTAGCACTTTCTTCTTTTACATACTTTGACATTTTCTGCAAGCCTGTTCAACGTAATATGTTTCATAACCAAGGCAGCCGGTTAAACTGAGGTTGGCAATGGTAAGGTCACTGTTCTGAGTTTAATGTGGAATCACAGAAGAAATTTATGTGGCAGGGGTCTGTGGGGATCACCTGGTCCTACCTACTTCTGAAAGCAGGGCTTTAGATTATCACTGGCCCTGTCAAGCCCTTGAGTATTTGTATTGGGAGAGATCCCACCACTTTTGGGAAACCTACTCCAATGTTTAAGTACCCTCAGGTTTGTCTTAATCTCTTCACCACATTCTTCACCACCAGAAAAATACAGGGGAAGGAGAGAGGAAACTGTGAGTTTTATATAATTTCTCATCTTCCTCCTGCCCAACCCTCCCCCGCCCCCCAACAAAAGAGAAGAAATTCCTAAATTGTAAAACTCTTAACAGTTAGCTAAAATGCATTCCAGAGGAAGCAGGTTGTTTCAGTAGTTCATTTGACTCTGATTAAAATTGCAGCCAAGAACTGGAGCTTCTGTGTTGGTTTAGTCCTTTGGGTCAGCAAAGACAAGTTCAATCACACTTTCTGTCATCTTTTAATTGTTAGTAATTTATCAAAGAAAAATCACTATTCTGGACTTTGAACAGCACTTCTTCAGGGAATTTGCTACAATATTCCCAATTTTAAACAGTATTGAATACCTTCTTTTGAAAAAGTAAAAGTAATTATTAGATCTTTTTCCATTGTGTGTTTACAGGGCTGTCAAAGATACTAATAAATTTTGAAAAACATAAGTCATAAAAACTATTAGTTTTTACACTTCACATTATTCAAACACAATTTCTTACTGCTAAATATATAATACAAATACAGCTTTTCTTTGAAAATTCTGGGTAGTTTTTCACATTTAGAAGCAGCAACAAGACCAAGTCTAACTTAATATGTAATTTTTTACTGATGAAAAGTCTAATTCTGTGTTTTCTCCCAGAAAGAACTAGTGTCTTAAGATTTGGTCTCTTAAAATTTATCATGCAGAGTGAGTAGGGCATCAATAAACTAATATTAAAGCTGATTTGACCAGAACTTTGCACTTTTGCTTATATTGTATTTAACATTTTCAATACGTAAATTATATTTGTAGAGTGAAAATCCATTTTTTTATATATTATGTATTTATTTATATGTTAATAGTCGTAGATATATCTTTGCCAAATGAAGCAATACCAATACTTTTTTTGTTGTTTTTAACTTCATTTTTAAACAGAAAAATAAATTTTTAGAGCTGGAAGAAAAATGCTAGTAATGCAGCTAGTATTCAATAATTCAGTTGGAAGAGTTTCATTCTTGAGCGGTCTGATGTTAGAAACTGTATGCTTTTATATGGTATTCTCAAGTGGACTATCAGCCATAGCTCAAGTATATGTAAAATAGGCTTTATGCGTAGAACAATCTAACATTACATTTGAAATATGTTTTAGGTTTTTTAATAGAAAATTGCTTGTTAAGAAGTAATGTTGTAATAACTTACTTGTTTTCCTATTCAATAGTTTATTTACTGCACTAAACTGTAACAAAAGTTTATTAATGAAGACATTGGTAAATTTTTTAAGCTTCTCTGTAAATAATTGTTATGTGTAACATTTCTTGATCTGAGGGTTTATTTAAACGTTCTAGATCTACCACTTCATAAGCCTTCTCTCCATAATGTTTTCTGAGGATTCTTGTCGAGAAGCTGCTTGTATTACAGTTTAGGTCCTTACTATGCTCCCACATTTTGACATCATCTTTTTAAGAGATTTTTCACAAGGTAACTGAGCAAGGCCTGACTGGTCAGTTCCAATTTGTGATGCTGCTTCTAAAACAAAGTATTATACAACTCTGACCTTCTAATTTCCATTCTCTAGCATTCGTATTAAAATCTGCTGGAAACTCTGCATGTCCTTTTTAAAGCTTGTTGATTTCTTGTCTTCATAGGGTGGTCTTACAAGATTTTGTATAATCAAATGGTGCACTACCACAACTTTTCAGCTAATTATTCATGCTTTAACATCACAGCACTTTGCTGGTCTTCTTCAGCCCACTGCTGATGCACTTCTATATTCAGACAAGTGCAACATATTCTAATGCACTCTCCACAGCACCACTGATGTACCTTATTGTGTTGCTTTCTCAGATAAAACCTACTGAGAATGGCCCAGTCATCAGTGTTTTTTCCCTGCAGCTATTTTAAACTTGGAGTTAGTAATGTATAAATCTGAGGAGCAAGGTCAGGGACAAACTTTATTAGCTTCAGTAGTCAGTCAGAAGACAGCTGAGGCCGATAGGCAGCAGGGGCTTGGGAACTGCAGCTGCAGTATATGAGCAGGCAAAAATAAGTGTGAGGTTAAGATGAGTACTGAATATTTTGCTCTGGATAGGCTAGTTATCAGGGAACGAAAGGCGAGTTAAAAGATGTTTGGGAGTAGTAACCATTGGGTGAGACTGACTGTTGGGCTCTGATATGATTTAGGGACTTACTGTAAAGGCAAATTCAGACCAAGGGGTTAGAAAGATTGGAGAGCTCAGGTTAATGCTTAGATAGTTTTCCTGTGGTGAGGTCTGCAGATGAGGTCTGAGGATGGTGGAGTAAACATGGGAGTCACTTACTTGAGCTGTATGCAGTTGCGTCTCTACCTTAATTGCAGCTAGGCATTCTGTTGGTTTGTTCACACTGCATGAATACCTTGCCTACCTGTCATTTTTAATTCGTGATGTGTGATAGTGCTAAAATAATCCTTAATCTAGCTGCTCATTCAGTATGTTCTTATATGGTGTGTAGAAGAAACGATTAGTGCAGTTCAAATTTCTGTTGTAAGAATAAGAAAAGACTGCTTACGATGTTGTTTTTCACAATTTTGTGTACTGTTATATTCTTGCCTCTTGTCTTCCTAACACATTCTGTTGAATTCTCTCATCCTTGCTCCTCTCCTTCCTAAGCCTCGTGCTACGGCGGTGTGAGTGGTTTAAAAAAACCCAGCAAACACTGGAGTGCTTCTACACGTTTTATGGTTTTCCTAGCACAGTACAGAGATTGTGGACGTCTTTTACAAATGTGAAATGTCAGAGACCAAAGCACTAGTACCTCTTCAGAAGCATCTTAAAGTTCGATGCTATGTGTCATCTTCCAGATTTTGACAGTGATCACTGTTCAGAGATTTTCGGACCCATGTGCATTTAGATTGCCAGACAGCCGTAGGAAACGAGGCTTGAAATTAATCTCTGGTTGCAAGTATCCTGATGTATCTGGATCTGTCCTGTTTTTAAAAATTCCCTTCCTGGAGATTTCACATTATTCCTCGACAGTCTATTTCAGTATCTTATTTTCTCACCAGTGGAAAGCTTATGTTAGCATATAAGCTCGGTATTTCTTACTGCAAATAGAGACCACCTCACCATTGATCAAAAGTGGAAAGTGTATTGTACATTCTGTTCCTGTTTGCTTTGCTTGGGGTGGATGAATGTGTTTAAGTCACCTCTTCCCCAAAACTCCAACTTTATTCCTTGCACATCATGATTCCTAGACTTCTAGACACTCTTCCTGCTTTTCTGTCATCTCTGGAATAGCTGGTCCACAACTTTCTTGAAGTGCAGGGCTTCAAAGTTGCCGGGTTGTTTATCAGCCTCACTGAATAAAGAGAAAGAATTGGTTGACAAGTCTTAGAAGCTGTGGTTGTTGAGGGTGTACAATCTTACATGATGATTGCCTGTTTTACAGCATCCTAATGTTAATTCATCTTCAGTTTATTACAGTTTACATTTTTAAAGTAATTCCTTACTCTGTATTTGCCCTGTTGATTATTCTGTAGTGGATGTAAGAGTGATTATGGGACCTATGAAGATTTGCCTATTCCTAAATGGAGGAGTTTTCACTCCCTCTTTGAATTTCTTTTAATCATATCTTTTAATCATTTATATAACTGCTTGCTATTATTCTGAATTCGAGTTCAGCCATTCAAACTTCTTTTTCATTTAAAGAGCACGCATTTTAGACCATTGTCTCTAGCCAGTTCTTCGCATGAAAATGCAAAGTTCTTGCTCGATCTGACTCTGTACTTCAGAAGTTTTCAACTGAATAGTCCTCATTACAGCTAATGTTACTTTTTTTTTTAGTAACAAAATTTTTTAGAATTTTGAAATTGCTTATTGTCTTAAAAGCTCAAAATGTTTTATTCAGGAAAAAAAAGGCTTGTGTGTCCACGATTACTGCCATAACTTCTTACATGCTTTTAAACCCATAATACCATGGCCTACTACATGCATACTTGTAATTGTTGTGCTCTTATCTAGCTAAGAATGAGGCATCTTACTCAGCTGAGAGCCGTTGATGAGGCTGGTCTCGCTAATGGAATCTATGTTAAATACTAATTTAAAAACTGTGTGAGATGGCTGTAATATTGTGAAAGTACAGCTAGAAAGCTCATTTTGAGTCTATCATTAGTGAAGTGTGATAATTTTATATTTCCATAGGAAGGGCATTATTAATCTTTAACATACTTTGTGTGTTAATCATTTTCTTTTTCATATAGGAGTAAATATAATAATTATCTCCTAAATAGTAAAAGAAGCCTTTTTCAGTTAAGAGATTGTAGATATTTTTTTTCCCTGCAGATGATTCATAGTAAAATTTCTACTGACATTTCTCTATTTCACATAGTGCACTCTGATTATTTTGGCAGGGATCTATCATAGCAACAAAACTTAAGTTTTTATAATACGTAATCTGTATTTAGTTGCTTTGAGAAGAAACATCATCAGGTCTTTATCAAACAGTGTCCTGGAGTAAAATGCGATTTGGGTTTTAAATTTTAAATACTTGTGTAGAATAATATTCTACATGAATCTTATAATTAAAAAATGTAATGCCCTTATTTTTTTCATATGTATCCAGCTACAAAACAGTTGTTCTTAAGTGGAAATCATTAATTATTGAAGGGTTTCTGCTGTTACATAATACAGGATTGAAACAAGTAGGTATCATTCAACTTGCATTTAGAGGCTCTTTATGTTAGGAAAAGGGTATCCTCAAGAGGGTTAATGTATTACAAAGCATAGAATTAAATTATAAATTAAATAAACCCATTATGTGTGCTTTACGCACACAGTAGAACTGATCTGTCCAACAAAACAGTCAATGTGGCTAAACACTGGTACAGTAAGTGTTTTTTAACTAAGTTATACATATGTTTCAAACAGTAATGCAGTTACAGCATAATATTTTTCTGTGCTCTTGTTTAAGATAATGCAAGTTCCATCTTGTTAAGATTTGTGAAATTAGGAATTAGAGATTATAGAGACTGGATTTTTAAAATCCATTTAATATAAAATATGCAGTGTTACATGGCTTATAAAACACAGCAAAGGACTAAAAATATGCCTCTGTATATAAACACTATATATTCCTCTATGTATATATAAAAACAGAAATTTAAAAAACAGTGGCCAGTGGACTGCCTGTGGTTGAAAATACATCTGCTGCCTACTTTCTGAAGGAACAGAGCTGTACAGCAGTGCTGCAGCCTACCGGAACAAGGCTCCTTCTGCTGCAGGCTGCAGAACAGGGCTCCATCCTGCATCACCGACTGCAGCGGTCATGGTGCAGCAACCCAGGACCTCCACAAGGGAGAGGTGCTTTTGGCACAGCAGGGGGACACTGTTTTGCTTACTTTCAAAGCAAATACAGTGTTTTCATACTGATATTTTATACTGCTTCTAAGTTTATTATTATCCTTAAAGATCATGCAAAGGTCAGGTGTCTGATAGACAGGCTATGATAAAATGTGCAGAAGGACAGCAGGACACAGAAGGAATTTTTGTTTATTTATGAATCATGATGATCCATATAGCTTCAATGTACTAAAAATCTGTAATGTGTTCTAGTGTACTGTATGTATGTGTTTATGAGGAGATAAAACAACCCTAGTAGCTAAGCCAAACGTATCTTAGGCTGTAAGGATTTGTACTGAGCTTGTAGTAGAGAACATAAAGTTCAGTGATGCTGTTGGTGAAGGAGCAGAGGTATCCCAAGGTGCAGTCAGCACAGGCAGAGGGGCTGGTACAGCATGATCCTACTAGACACAGGTGTACCAGCCTCCCCCTCCCTAGGGCTTCAGAGCCTTGCTTTCAGTCTCCTTGCCCCCTTTTCCTCCACTTTGTCGTAAGTTGCCCCGTAGCTCCTTCCTGTGTAAGAGAACCGCTCCAGGTCATTGTCATGCCTAACTTTTGCTATGGAACAGTGGTATTTGGAGCAGTCTTCCTTTTATCCCTCTTTAAAACTTCAAGCACTGAAGCTTTGCCTTGGAGGAAATTCACACTGAGGCTCTTACTGGGTTGCAGTATTCAGGCAACAGAACTAAAATGTTGTAAAAAATTATTTAAATCGTAGTAAATGGGGTGATAGAGGGCAGCATCATTGTGTTTATTATTATAATGTGCCATAGGTGCACAGTAATAAACAGAATATAATTACAGAAGTCTTAACATGGTGTTAACTAAGTAGTTTATTTTGTACTGTAACATTATTTTGTATTTAGGAACTCTTTTGGAGACATGTCTCCAAACCTTTCAAGATTTTACACATCAAGGTTAAAAATGAAGTATTTCTACAGTTACTAAATTTATAATTCTTCAAGTATCCCTGGAACTTCCCATACCACCACCTCATAAGTATATAGCACTGATACATAGCAATAAACAACAACAATAAAAAAACCCACCAAAAACCAAAAAAAGAGTAATACCACTTTCTTGGATTTAAGGTGATGGTACCGTTAAGAGAATCAGCCCCAAAGGCTATATACTTTTCTCAGATATACTGTATGAGTTACAGATACATTTTGTGTTGAACACGTTTCTGTGGTACCGTAAAATATTGATTTTTGCCTCTGGCTTCCTTGGAATTGACTTTTCACCCCTGGATTTAATGTTAAAAATAATACTGGTTAAAGGCCATCACATGGTCTCTTCTTTTAATTGTACATCTGGGTAAACCAACTTACACTTTTAATGTCTAAATTGAAGTATGGTTACCTCTGTCTAAAATATTAACCAGATAAGTCACTTCTAACCCTATACTAGCCACACAATGGTCTATCTCCTTTGATGAAATAGGAAATTAAAAACATTACTCAAGACAGACCTGTAATAACAGCATGTATCATTTGACATAAAGAGCTCAAACTTTGTAAAGTGCAGTAGTAATATCACTCTTTGGTCTTCGTTTAACAATTGTATGCTTTCACAGGCTTTTCAGGAGAACATTTTAGACACTGGAAGTGCCTGGAAATCAAATCTTTATTAAACATTTATGGAGGAGGACACCTAATGACTTCTAGGGGACTCTGCAAAGAGATTCAGTATCCGTAGAGTGCACTTACCATTGTTTGTTGTTATTATTGTTGTTGTTTTTAATTATTTAAGTGCTGGCAATTTGCTCAAAGCTGTACAAGACACAAAAAAATATTATTTCGGCCTTTAAAAACTTCATCTCAATCAAACAGACACGTAAAGTACACACTAACTCACTATGGAACAGGCGCTCCTGAAAAGCAAGCCTGGATACTGAGGAGAGCCAGTTTTCACATTGCCTGGCATTACCCCTTTTTTCCCTCTTCCATTCTCGCTTATCTGCCTTGCAAGAGCAAAAGTTGCTGCAGGAGACAGCTGTGTGCTGTTGGAGGAGTAAACAAAGGCCACTATTTGCTTCCTTGTATTTACAATAACTGCAGGTACAGCTCTTTTGTTTTTTTCATTTCCCCTGTGACATCTTGTTGAAGAAGATGAGAAGGGACACTGTTACCATATTCTGATGGGAGGAGGCCTGTGTACCCAAAGACCTTGTGGACTTCAAGACAGGTCAGGACAAAAGAAAATGGGGCCAGAGTTCTTTGTGAAGTTAGTGAAGATAGAAAAGATTGGCAGCTTGGCATACTGGTATGGCGTTGCGTTTGCACACATAGAGCAAGAGCAGGAGAGACTGATGAGAGCTCAGGGAAAAGGCGTAGTACCCAAAGCTGCTGATGAAAGCAGGGGTGTGGTTTTTAAGAGCTATTCAACATCTAGGCTAACTAGATCCTTGTAAGTTCTTTAAAAGATAAAACAAGACTAAAATTAGGAGTATGCTTGTTTTGAAAATGAATACGATTTGACACACAGTGGTGCGTTGTAGCATGCGTTGTTTCAAAATAGGTGGGAGTGATAACAAACTAGCAACTAGACGTCTTAACAGCTTGTGTGGATAGAGATAGGAAGGAGACAACACTGAATTGATACCTCTGACCTTAAATAGTGAGGAAATGGTGCATAATAAAGTATTACTATCATCTCCCTTGAATAATATTTCTGTAGACTCAGACTTCAGTTTTGCAAAACAAACTAGCAAAGGAGAAAGAAAAAAGAGTGCAGAAGGAAGTTTGAGAATCATCACCATGTGAATGAATTTACACAAGAACAGAGGATAAAATAACAAAGACTTAGAAATGGGAACTGCTAGTAAAGTAAAATTAGAAGAAAGAGAAAGCATCAAAAGGTCTGATCACTGAAATACCAATGCCAAGGGGTGCTCAAAACTTTTGGAGAAAAAAATTACTGAGAACAAGGTGGCCTTAAGGATTTTGTAGAACAGAGCGACAGAAGCCCATGAGAGCACTTCATTTGAATAAAGCTGGAAATAGCTAAATTGCTATTTGGGTCGCAAGTAATTCAAATGAGAAGCAGTAGCAGATAAAGAGGTGGATATGAGTGTATCTTGCATGTTGCTCCTCCAAGCTGTGTTCATTACAAATTATGATGAACCCAAACCATTGCATATATTAGGGTTTTTATGGTAATTAGGAATTTATTATCATTTCCTAGGACAGTCCTGATTAGTGGCTCAGCTACAGTGGGATAACACATCTCTGTTATGCTGTTTAATATATGTCATTTGGCAAAAGAAAATCCTTAACTAAATCAATCAAACATTTACAGTGTGGTGCACAGTTACTTCTGGTTTTGACCATTATGTGATTTTTCAAATATTTAAAAATAGAAAGCCTTGACTTTTTAACACCAATGGATTGTTGTTTCAGTTTATTACATGTTTCCATATTCTTTATGGTTGGAGAATGTTTACGTCTTTAAAAATGATTACACTTATTTTGAATATTCCTTTAGTTTGTAAAGGAGAACAACATCCATAGATTTGAACTACCTTTTGTGAGTTTAAACAGTGTAAGACTTTTCAGATGTTAAATGTGTTTTAAAAACCAGCTCCTGAAAACACATGTGAAGAATGATCACTTCTAAAATTAAATATTGAAAATCTTGGTTTATTGCAGTTAAATACTGCAATAACTGCAAATAAAACTGGAACATCAAAAACTTAAGTATAATATTTTGCCTCAAAGTTAGAATGATGATAACATCATTCTAGTCATGCTAATTACTTACCTGATATAAATTTGTAGACTTTGGAATATGGTGGGGGAAACTATAGGGAAAAAACACAGAGGAAATGGTGATAATTTTAGTTTGATGATCACCATAATAACTAATGGAAGATGAGCAGCTGCTCATGGAAACATGTCTAACTTCTTATAACACACTCCTTCCTAGAAAACCTGTTTTAGTAATTAACTGTTATGACAGTAAGGTGAGGAAACATAAGTGAAAGAGTCTTTGCTACAGGTGATGTCTTTTTCTTCCAAAGATTATGGAGAACAACATATCTGTGTCTTTTTTTAATAGCTACATTGATATTGGAAATCTGTTTTTTGTATGTCTCCATCTCAGCCTTTGTATCAGACAACCTAAAACCAGTACCTTCAACTTGTCACTCATTTCTAAAAATCTTCCAGAGCTGATTTTGCTATTTTGAAAATGGCTGCCTTGAGCTGGAAACAGAAGACAGTGTGAAACAACTCACCAGTGCTTTATCCTCCCTTAACAACTCAGCCCTCACAAATCTTAGTTTTATTAATACAATGCTGAATGAGATTCACTTGCATCATGCTGTTGACTCTTGAGTAGTCCATAATAAGTTGTTTGTTCTGTTTGCTTTTATCTCTGTCTGTTCTACTTTAGTCCGCAGAAGGATCTAAGTTTGTGTATATTTAGTAAGAAAACAGGTGTTGAAATCACAGTTTGATTTTATAGTATAGTATCATGAGTGATAAATTATTTTCAATTATTCAAGTCTTGCTAACGAACTCCTGAGTAATTCTGGGTACTAGCTAAGTTCCAGCAAAAGTGGGAAAATAATATTTATATTTTTTTGTCATGTGTACAATACAAAGTTTAACTCCGTAACCAAAAAGGAAAAGAATGTGATTAATAGAAGTTTTGTTGTCAGTTGCGTGAGGGGATGTGTAAGAGTAATTTCTGGAAAATTAATGTAGTGGAGCATGACAATTGTCTAAGTATTTTGCAATCAAAAACCTTGAGTCACACAGTCATTAACAGTGTATTAATCTATTTTTTATATAGCTACTACAGCTATCAACCTTCTCCTCTTGATTTTGCTACCATACAATCTCCCTCCTTCACTTCTCTCTTTTTCTCTCACTCATACCCTGCCCCTGTCCCCCCTCTCTCATTTCTTTTTTGCCCCTCTATTTCTTTCCTCTGCTTTGTTTTTCCCCTCTTGCAGCACACTCATCAGTACAGCAGCAACTTTGAGACCCTTGTTTGTGAGAAAATGAAGAAGGAAACTGTCAAATTCTGTTGGTCTTGTAGTATTTGCAATATAACATGCATATAGCTCTCCTTACAAATAACTTACCAGGAACAAACAAAACTAAGTGAAAACTTACTATTGCTTTTAAATCATGGAATTTAAATAGAATTAAAGGATTGAGGTCAGAGCTGGGTTAAGGTGGGAAAACTGAAGAAAACTATTTGATTGCCCAACTCTGATAAGAACTGGAAGTTCTACTGAGGCAAATTTGTCATGCCTGAGATCTGGAGAACAGGCAACAAGGTACTCTTTCTCATCAGATAGCACCGGCTCAGGCTTATCAAAATCAAATTAGCAAGCAGGAAGCCAGGATTCAAACACTGTTGGTTGCATTAGTACTTTTAGTTCCTCACCTGATGTTTCTCTTTGGGTGCTAGTCACCAAAGTGTGACAATTTGTAACGAAATGTTTGGGAAGTCCGTATTTGTATGACACAGTGCAGTGCTCCAGGAGAGCTAGGTCACAAACTGCCTTAATGCAGCCCTCCGCTGTGGCTTGTCTGTCCTGCTGAGGAGTGTTATCTGCATCTGCACATCACTGCATCGTACTATGCAGACAGTATCTCATTTTTTTTCCTTGTGAGTTCAGAAGATATACTGTATCTTTACATATTGAAGTATTTATAGGACTCAGTGTATGTTTAATTGGATTCTTATTGTTTACATTTTATTAAAAAATCAATTAAGATATGAGGTTTTTTTCTTTACTGGCAGTGTGTAGGAAGCTACATTTGGATGAGCACTGAATTTGGTTGAAGTGCACAAAACACCATTTTCTGATCATTTTTAATGTAGTTAATAGTTTATAGGAATTTTTTGCTCTTGATTTTCATCATGTATTCACAGTTAATTTTAAATAGCTTTATTTCTGGCACAAAGATGTATATAATTACATTGTAAATGAATCAGACAAAATAAATGCAATATGTGTATTCATATGTGATTGTGTATCTGTACATCTCTCTAAATATATTTTAGCATTTAAACAAAATCTCTTTTCCTTCACCAGACTAAAAAATACAATCCATAGAAGTGTTAAGCCCAAATTAAGGAAAACCATGTAATACCAATTAGCATGACGTGCTGAGATTTGTTTCCCTGAGCAGAATCACTGAGTATGAACTTAGAGGTATTTAGATTTCTTAGGAAATGTGTTTTATGCAAATAGGAAGGAAACAAAATTGCCTTTTAAACAAAACTTGAACCAATTGGCTCTCGCATTATATTTTACCATTAGAAGGACTGTATTACGTGGGGTGCTTATAGCGCGTGAAAGTAATGCACACAAGAAGGAATTGTCTTACTAAGAGATGTGAAACCTGAGATAGCTTGTGGTTAACATTTTAAGTTACAAAGTTAGTTATTTAATTTATCTGTGATCCCTAACAAGTTTTGAGGATACGTGGTTCCTTGTTGGACAAAATTACACTAAGAAATACCAAGTTCTTTCAGTATGTCCTTTAGGCATGTAAAATTTTCTTCGTGTCTTTAAAATTCTTCTATATTATTGATGCTTCGTGTACTATCACTTGATATTGACACCCTGACAATTTATTGCCTTGTGTCCTACTTCTCTTTTAGACTGGAAGCATTGGAAGGACTGTAGTGAGACAATTTTTGTTTTGTACTGCTGCCCATAAATGTTTTTGATAGTCATCAGTTTAGATACTGAAATAGACAATGAAATGTTTCCTGTATTGTTACTGTTGTAGGTGATCTCTTCAGTTAAATTGCTGAAATTAGCAGGTGTGTCTTTTCTTTATATACTGTTGTCTGGAGATTGTTGATTCATCTGCATATCATGTCTGTGGAAGGCCCGGACTCGGATGTGTTTCTATCTCTTTAAATCTTGTTTTGAAGATTAGTGGGAAAGTGCTCATGATCCCTAGAAAAGTTCTTGTGCATGATTCTGTCTTGTGATTAAAGTTTTTCAGTATTAAGCATTCTTCAATATTAAGCTTTTTTTTAATAAATGAACAGTCATGGACGGTGCTGATTTCAGTATGAATGATTTTGCTGTGGGATAAATGAAATGCAAGGACAAATGACAACTAGTTACAGAGATTTAGTCCGGACAAAAGGGAAGCAAGCACATGGCAAAACAAGGCTTAATATTCTTCAGGTTATGTGACTGCAATCATCGATCAGTTGAAACTAATTTATTTAGGAAATCAGGAGGTACCAAGCTGATAATTGAAAAGACTATAATCTTTGAGATATTCACTAGTCTATAACACTAAACAAATATGATCTAGTATTTATTTTTAAATAGGGGATTCTAACAATTTTACTCAGTATTTATAAAGCTTTCAAATTAGAAAAGCTTAATTTTTTGTGTGGAGTACAATGGCAGTACCTTTGTGGTGCTGACTGCAACTGTCCTTCTTATGCTTGCTTTACCTCGGAGAAATCTTTGTGGTTTTGGAAACACAGATAAAGTGATATGAACACTGATGTTTTAAAAAGCAATCACAGACCTTTGTTTACATGTTTAATCTTGATACTTCTTCAAACATGGGGTTTCGGTAGCCAGTATTTTTTATTAAGTCATCATCTCTTTTAGTTCTGTAGTTCTTTCTTGGTTTTGGGTTTGGGTTTTTTTCCCTTCAAATTAAATGCTTTAAAATATTATTGATACAGGAATTAAGTGATATGAACAGAAATTCTATGATTGAAAAATGTTTTCACATAGTAATGCTAATAAATCTGTTCAATTATTATTAAAGAATCAAACAGCTGTGATATCCAAGTCTTATCCAGTAGCTTTATTATGATAAAAAAAAAAAATTAAACCATCCTGCAGTATGGATTACCTGTAATGACTGTCAATAAATAACCCAAAAAACAAGTTCGATCAGAACAAAAAAATTTTGAACAGCATGAACTTCTGTTAGAACACAGCCTTATAAATTAATGACTAATCTCAATATTATCATATTTTCATATATAACAGCACATCACATATATCACACAACTCAAAAATATATTTTAAAATTATTTTTGACTTTTACCTTCAGGTGCAAATCTTATACATTTAGAATCATAGTATCATTTTAGTTGGAAGAGACCTTTAAGATCATCAAGTCCAACTGCCAGGTCACTAGTAAATCATGTCGCTCAGCACCATATCTACACGTCTTTTAAATACATCTAGGGGTGGTGGCTCCACCACTTCTCTGGGCAGCCTGTTCCAATGCTTAACAGCCCTTCTTGTGAAGAGGTTTTTCCTGATATACCACCTAAACTTGCACTGGCACAACTTGGGGCCATTTCCTTTTGTTCTATTGCTTGTTAATTGGGAGAAGATGCCAACAACCACCTCGTTTTCAGATAGTTGTAGAGAGCAATAAGGTCACTGCTCAGCCTCCTTTTCCCCAGACTAAACAAATCCCGTTTCCTCAGCCGCTCCTCACAGGACTGGTGCTTCAGATCCATCACCAGCTTCATTGTCCTTCTCTGGACACACTCCAGCACCTCAATGTCCTTCTTGTAGTCAGGGGCCCAAAACTGGACGCAATATTAAAAATGTGGCCTCATCAGTGCTGAGTTCAGGGGAACAATCACTGGCCTACTCCTGATGGCCACACTCTTGCTGATAGAAGCCAGGACACCATTGGCCACCTTGGCCCCTGGGCACATTGCTGGCTCATATTCAGCTGGCTGATGACCAACACCCCAAGGTCATTTTCTGTTGTGCAGCTTTCCAGCCACTCTTCCCCAAGCCTGTAGCATTGCAGGGGGTTGTTGTGACCCAAGTGCAGGACCCGGCACTTGGCCTTGTAGAACATCATACCACTGGCCTTGGCCCATCAGTCCAGCCTGTCCACATCCTTCTGTAGACACTTTCTACCCTCACACACTTCGACACACCGACCTAGCTTACTGTCATCTTGTCAAGAAAAGGGGCTAGGAAATATAGAGCTGATTATTAAAATTCCTGGCCTGGAAGTGGGGTTTCCCAGACTTTTACAATTTATCCAGCCCAGCAGCTTCCCAAGAAAGACAAAATCCTGGCACCCAACCTGCCTACCACACTCCTGTTAGGGAGAAAGGGGAACCTCTTCAGGTTCTTTACAACGTGGCCAGCCTGCCAGTTGTAAACTGGCTCACGTTGGCAGCATCACTGAAACCAGGGTCCCTCTTGGTAGCCCACAGGATTGGAGGATACTCGATACCTAACTTATTCAGGGACCCTCACTAGCACAAAGACAAATCCCTTCGGTATTAAATCAACAATAATAATTTATTGTATAAATATGTGATAAAGTGCAGGTTCGAATGATACCGGTGATGAGTATTGACTGTGAAATGGATTTAAAACAACACTAAGCACACACGTACAAAAATAAACACACAAACAAACCTAAACACTAAATGATTATTAACAGCCAGCCTGATGTTAGCATTTAAGTGCACAAAACAGAGATCTCTTACCCAATAGGCGTCCCTGTGGGGGGAGAGAAGGTAGGTTCATCCCATCGACCGATCCCAAAGTTTCACTGGTGGTCTTCTGATAAGTTTATAATCCAGTATTAACCTGTGTTAACTGTATTAATCACTACAGTCTTTATGGCAAGATTGGCCCTTTGTAATCTGTCCTCTGTCTGGGGCAGGAAATAATTGCATTGTCCCTTAACTAGAAATTAGTATATGTCATATTTAAACACATCTGATTGCCCTTCCTCTTCATGCTTTTTATTTTCATGCTTCTAACAGCCAATAAAGCTGAACAGAACTGCAATTTTATTTTAGAATTTTGTTTCCCAGTTTCGTATGCAGCTATTTGATAATGCTGCTGATAAAGCTTATGGAGGTATAAATAAGAAAGGGCAATGTTTCTCAGGTCACAGAAATTAGTTGAAGCACATGCATGTTTGAGGTTTATTTTAAGTGTGACCATGCATGATATGACTAGTGGAAATTAAATTTGCTTTGGTTTATGAAGCAGATACTATATTACAAAATATCTCTGTGTTTTGAGGGGTTAAATTTACACACTATTAAAAGAGCTACTGCAGCTTTCACAAATGCATTAATTTGACAAATGCATTTGTGGTTAACTGCTCCCTTGATGACAAGACAATTGAATCGCCAGGCCCTAGAGCTAAAAATCTCTCCAGGTTTAGCCAAATAGCCAATGATTTGTAACTATGAGTTTCAGCAGTTCATAGCCTTTGTGTGTTGAGAAAAGGATGGGCTTTATGTTTTGATGTATATAGTCATCTCCCAGAGACATTGGCTTGCCTTAAGTGAGGGAATGACTGTTTTAGTAATAGAGTGGCCATCACAGTATGTCTGAGGTAATATAGTGATAGGGTCTTTTGGTCATGTCATCTTCACCAGGTGAGGACTTCTGTGTGTAGTGTTTGCAGCAATTCTTGAAATACCAGAGAAACATTCCTGGTTTGGGTTAACTCAGGTTGGGATTTTTTTCTTTAAGCATTTCAGTGGTAAGTTTGATATGCTATGCTGAATTACTTCTCTGTAGAGAAAATTTCTGTTTTACCAGCTTTATCTGGCTTTGAGCACTTTGGGATTAATTTTAAGTAGTAATGGTGTACCATTAAAAAAGTGCATATAAAGTGCCCAATTTGTTGTTTAAAAGTAGAAAATGTGTAACAGACTGTAACTCATAATTTTGTGATTCCTCTCCATTTTTGTAAATTCATCTGGATTACTGATTTTAAGGGGAGAAAAATGCTTCCGAGGAGGGAGGATAGACTAGCAACATTTCAATGTTTTAAACCAGGTGAAGTTCTTGGTAGCTTTCACTACTTATGTTTTAACCTCCTTTTCAAAATATTTCTCATTCTAGACCTCAATATTGTAATATTATGCATGTTGCCTTTTTTCCAAAGAACAGATTTAGAGTTGGTTCCTATGACCCCCCACTCAGGAAGCACAAGGAACTTGTGTGAAAATGTTGGAGACAGCTTTCACGTCCAAATACTTACTTGTATAGCTGCCATTTAGAGGAATTATCAAAGAATAAGATCCTGTGGATTGATTGCTTCTCTACTCCTTTGAAGTTGATGCCATATATACTGTGTTTTTCAGAAAGGGCGTTACATCTGGACTGTGAGAGTGGTGTTCTGATAAATTTTTATTCTTGCAGTGCCTGTAAAGAGGGTAACACAGTTGATATTTAGGGGCATTTTTTTACTTTGGCTTGGATATTTGGAGCTATAATTTGGAGTTGTTCGAAATTTCTGTCTAAATAGCCCTACTAGTCCCCTGAAAAGTTTTGCTTTTCAAATTTCACAAGCAAGCTGGTTGACTGACGTAGGCTTGTTGTCTGAATTATTGAGGATTTTTCATAAGTTATCCAAGACTCGTGAAAGAAGAGACCAGTTTTTCTCCTCATGTAGGATGTGGGCATTTGATAACTTTTGTCTGAGGTGTTAATGGATGGTTTAACAGCCTAGTGAGATACAGGCTCCATATTCCTCTATGTAAAGAGCAACTAAATTGTTCTGTAAGTTCCAGCTTGTTAAGAGTACTGAGAAATCATTTGCTCGTCCCAGTATGAAGCTGGATGAACTGTATATTTGTTTTCACTGGGTCAGAGGAAACTTCTCTATCATTCATCTTGAGTCTGAACTAACAAGAAAGTAAATCCATGAGGCCCAGGAGTCAAATTTTTTTTATATGTCTGTCAAACAGATTTGTCAGCAGTTACCTTCCTTGTCTTTCTACTCCAACCCGCTTTATATCACAGAATTGTAGAATAGAATATCTTCTTCCAGAGTTTGTCTAAGAAGGGCAAACGGCAAGGTAGTGAGGTGAGAAGAAAAGAGTACAGCAGACTCAGTAGTGTATTGATCAAAGATGGAAAGACCCACTGGTTTTTTTGGATGTTGACATGGTCAAATAGTCAAAAACTTGTTGGCATGGCCCGAATAGCTGAATAACTTGAAAAAGTAAAGGGTTGCATTCAACTTGGTTCTAGGTTTGGGAACCTTTAACCCTGGTGGAAGGAGATTTTAATGCAGGATCTGTCTTTTTCTAGCATAGTTCTTAAACAGACATCTCTAGATGAAGGTCAAGGGTCCTTTATTTACAATGTAGACGCTGATTGTGCTTTTATGTATGTTACATTGGTTAACTACAGTGGTGATCTTCTGTGTGTCCCATATTTCTTTGTAGGTATTATAATCTTATTTGGTATCAAAGTAACCCATGCTAATGCACATTATACATACATACTGTACCTTGTTTTGTACCCTATGGATTTCTGTACTCTGGATTTCTAGGTTGATAACTGCTATCCTTACACATCCTGAGTTGATCATGTTTGGCTGGAGGCATTGTTGCCCTTTCTGGTAATGAAAAGTAAGAAATGTTGGGAATCAAACTAAGAGCCACTTAAACAAAGGAAGAAAATAAAGAGTGAAGGTATGCATCTGACATGCTCTCTACCCTGGATCACATGCCAAAGGACCTTATCACCAGTTGGCCTGGTGTGCTAGTTAAGGGATGAGTTCTTCCTCTCTCTAATTAACCTCTCTCCTGTTCCTGGAGAGAAAAGGGTTAAAAGCAGAGATAAGAAGAAAGAAAAGTTTGTGAGACCTCTTAAGTTTGGGAAACTAAAACAAGTTTAATAAGACTGGAGAAAATATTATATACAGAAAAACAAATGAGATATCTCCAGGTTTAATATGGGATTGGAACTCAGTGTAGCAAAGGTTAAGCTGCGGTTAGGGAAGCAAAAGTGAAAAGAAAAAAATGTACCAAGCAGTTTCAAAATGGCAGCGGCCACGTGATTGGTGGATTCACTGAACGGCTGAGCCGCAGCGATTGGGTTGCAGGGAGTCAGGGGGCAGTGACAAGCAAACACAGCGGGTAGAGCCAAGCTGCAATGAAGGTCCAGGCAGCAAAGGAACAGCGGCTCTGGAGCGCACCGGTGGCCGGGACGAAGCAGCGATGTTGGGAGTCATTTTTAGCTTTCTGAGAGTGTTCTGACGAAAGGATAATCTCTGATTACCTTACTTGAAACACAAAACTTGGTGAAATTGTAGATCTTCAACAGTAATGATATAAAACTGTATACGTTTGTAGTTGGGTACCCCACTTGCTTTAGGTAATGCTTCCCCAAGTACTCTCAACTGTTTGAAACATTTGATATTTGTATAGTTTACCATGTAACACTGAAAACAAGATGTTTTCTATACCCAGCTTCAGGCAAAATGCATCTCCTTAGGAGCATAGATCTCTCCAATAGTTCAAAATTTCTTTTATATGGCTTCCTCTACTGAAAGCCATTTATCGGTCTTATTCTCAAACACAGTTTGAGACAATTTGTACTTATATGAGATCTTATTAGTTCTTCTTTTCAGCATGAAAGATCCTTCTTGACTTATTACAATAGCCAATGTACTGTTAAATATAAGGATATCTTTAAGATTTCAAAAACTCATTATTCTTCTTTTTGGCATTGTATGTTGAATGATCTTCTTAATTTTGTGGCCATAAACTGTTTTTGTCAAGAGATTTTATATTGAGTTCAGCTGGCAAATACTGTTAGAAATATTACTAATTTTATACATAAAACGACATACTTTATCTTAGTTATAAAAACCAGATAGCTGAAGCATCTGCTTTCAATATGCTTAAAAGGAATTGCATTAATGCTTTTGTTGTGGAAAGAGCAGAGAATATGTATTTTTCATAACTAAAGTAAATGAACTGATGTTAAGAGGCTGCAATTTAAAAAAAAATGCGTATGTAAAAATGAAATCACATTTGCTGAATTTATTTGTGCAGTAAACTAGTATTGGCTATGACCTAGTCTGAATGCATGATACACAATGTGCAGAGGTTCATTTGGAATCTTCATTTTTACTGACTTTTCATGAGCATTATAAAGGGTGTTTGTGTTCCACAGGAGGGTTATCTGTATGGAGTAGGCAACCTCTAAATCACAGCTTGAAGCCTGTTGATCTGTGCAGATAGCAGCCTATCTCATTTATAGTGAACTCCCCACTTATTTTGGAAAGCTGGACAGATTTTCTACTGTCTCACACATTCCTTCATTTAAGATGCAGAGTTTCAGCTTCTTGCATGACTACTGGTTGATGCCAGAGCTTTCTGAAACACTGGTGACAGCACGAAACACTTGAGGAAGTGTTGAGACATCTTTCTGGAGGACTGGGAGGAAATCTTACTCACTTTTGAACAAAACAATAAAAGCCAGTCAGGATGCTGTTAGGTGTTGGTTTTCTGCAATTTTCTAAGTTTTGAACTTGAATATAAAGTGTCCATTCCTGTCTGCCTGCCCCTCACTTGTAGATAAATGCCAGAGGAAGGCAAGTTCACATAAAATTTTTCAGATAAATTTAGTTCTGCATCTCACTTGTGCACATGTTCCTTTTTTTGGCTCCTTGTCACATTTGACAAATTCTTCCATGTGGCTATGTAGCAACCTACGTTTTCAGAAACAAAATTCAGTGGTTTTTTTACATGTATTGTCATGCATATTTCTCTGGCTTTTATCCATAGCGTTGCTTGGGAAACTATGTATCTGTTTGCCACTGTACTCACATGTGTACAAACACAGATGCTAAAATCGTGCTCAGCTCAGACTGCTGTCCAAAACCAGGCACTGTTAGAGTATTAAGGCCTCTGTAATACTTGTTACATAGCATATCTTATTATAACTGTTTGTATATCCTGTTCAGTGATGGCTATGTTAACTACTTGTAATTTTTCCTTGATTTTCAGTAATTGCACAGAAAAAGAACTAATTTGAACTTCATTCAAAGTATAAGAAAGTCTTTAGGTTTTTAAGTTTCCAAGGTATCTAGGTAACAATTTCTTTGTGAGATCTGTAAATCCATTTTCCATTATTCACTAAAGATTTTATTTTTCTTCTTGGAATTATATGTGGTATTTTTGGGGGTGCTTCATGTCGTATGAGGTTTTTTTGTTTAGGTATTTGTTAATATAAAGAACTTGAGCAGAACAGTGAAAAGCTATTTTTTTACCTGTATAAGGTCTTAAAAAGAACATTTAATTGGGTATCACTAATCACAGTGTATTTGGGAAGTATATGCATATATCAAGTGATTGCAGGGAAAAATCTGTATTGACAGTACTTTTATGCCATTGCAATTTTTTGGCACATGAAAGACACAGTATAAGCTTCTGGGTTGGTCATTGGTAGATTTAACACGTAAGTTAAGTCTAATTTTATCTTGATTTTTCATATTACTTTTTCCAAAGGTGTTCTTTTAAACATGATTTTCTTTAAATTGTTTTTGAACCTGGAGTATTCCATTTCCTATAAAAAACTTTATCTTGCTCATTTATTTTTATACAGGTTTTTCCTGATGTCTTAATTTAGGTTTTTCTGTTTATATTTCTTGTCGTTTGATTGATGTTTTACAGGGTGTTATTTACCTCAGTCTGCAGTTTTAGAAGCTTTTCGTGGACTATATCTCTCCTCCTACTGTTTCTTCCTTTTCTATGAATGAGGAGAACATGTCACTTTTTTTTAAAAACTTTTTTTTTTCTTTCAGATGCTAGTATTTCAGTGTGAATCTGTAGGGAATTGCAAAGTATGATAATAAGTTGTTAATTATATCACTGATTGTCTTCGAAGACCACTGCTGAAGTATTTGAGAATCCTTAAGAACAGCTCATCAAGAACCTTTATATGCCTTTGACCCTAAATTGAGTGCCTTTAAAGATTAGTGGCCTCTTCTGTCTTCCTTGATCTCCTTGGGTTGAGAGGCCTACAAAGAATTATTGGATTGACTGAGGTTTTGCTGCTTTACACAAATCACTGAGATCATAGCTGAATCATTTTAAGTGAAGCATAAACAAAATGTAGAACCATGTTATATATGAACCCAGGGAGTATGTACTTTTTCTTTGTGCTTTTTGTCCTGTACTTTGTTATGATAAGAGGAAGTTCTTAGGTGTTTGCAGAGGATCTTCTCTCCCCAGCCTCCCTGCCTCCCCTCCCCCCACCCCAAAATCAATGCTTTGCAAATGTTTTGTGCAGCACTTTAATTCTTTTGAGTTTATTGCAGTAACAACAGGTATGGTGAACTTTACCTGTCTTCCTAGCATTTCCTTTAAGCAATTATAGGCATAAATTCAAACACTCTCACTGTACAAATGTAAACCTGAAAATTCTCTTTCACTGTGTTTGACAAGCATCACTATTTTCACCCTTAGTACTATTCAAACTTAACTTGAGCTGTTGTCATCTCATCATACCTTAAGCAAAATTCATTTGGATAAGTACAAATGAAAATCATTTTGAAAGTGAATATCACTGTAGATTTAAATGGACGCTCCAGGGAAACTGTGTGGTTAAGAAGGTGAAAAGAAAATAACTGGTTTCCCGTACTAGCTCCTCAGAGTAGATGCCAGCACATCCTAACCATTTCAGACCATAGCCTCCTGTGTACAGTGATTTGCTTGCCTTCCTCTGCGTGCTACAGCACGCAGTGATTAGCTAAGATGACAGAAGTGGACACAGGCACTGAGTTCCATATCAAGAGCTATTCCTCTGTTGCAGCCCAAGTCTGTTTGGGCTCCTTTACCATCACCTCTTTGGTTTTACGTGAAGAAAAAGCAGGCCAATTAAGGCCTCTGGGATGTCTGACAGTATCATAGGCACTTATTTAGTATGGGAGCCTATGTGCTTGGAACTGTATAACTAGGCAAAATAGAAATGGACCCTGAGGCTTTTGGCTTGTCAGTGAGGTTCTGATACTTTTAACTGAAATAGGAATCCAAATTATAACCTCTTAGCAGTAGAATATACCCTCATCTGCAGTCACAAATTTAGATTATATGATAGTGTAGGATCATCTTAATTTCTGGAATTAAAATAATTCTAAATGCTCTTGGTTTAAAATTTGCGCTGCAATCCAGGCAGTGTATCTGTAAAGCCATTTGACAGAGATCTTTTTAGAGGAGAAAGCTGCTATGTAAGTAGATATTACAATTGTTAATAAGTATGTGCAAGATGGTATGTGTCAAAGCATCCTGACATCCTTTTGCCACAGCTCACAGTCTTATTTTTGAAGTAAGAAGCCCAGAGGGTGGCAGTGAAGGCAAAGTTATCCAGTTTCATCTAAGTATTTCTCACAAACACAAGCCATAGTGAAAAGCAGAGACGTTTTAGAAATCACCAGGTTACCACTGGTAAAAACAAACTGACTGAGGGGTGAAGGGAAATTTCTTTCTGTCTCCAGCTGCCTATGAGAGAGACATACAAGAAACCAAGATCTGAGATTACTATGCTTACTGTGGTATTTTGTAGAGGCACAGACTTGGGTTTCATAATTTCTCATTCTGAGAGTGAAAATGGTTGAGAATAATGTATTGGGAGTTGATGTAGTTATGATAGCTGATGTCAGCTGATGGGCAAGAGTTATGGCTGTTTGTTATTCCTACACTAATGAAGTTAGTAAAGAACAGAAAAGTCGATTGAAAAGATACCTGGATTTCAGTTAGATAGCTCTCCCAACTGCATATGCTTAGCACGATTTCAGTTTCTTACATCATCATGCTAAAGATTGTGGATTATTATTCTAACTGCAAATTACAGTAATAAAGTTTTAAGAATTATTTTTAAATGCATTTCATGTTGCATCCATTTCACTGAAACACTTTCTTCTAAATTATCCATTAGTAACTGTTGCTTATATCCAAAAATAAGATTAATTAAAATTAATTTTTAAAAAGAACATCTATCATTTTTAAACACTGACTGTTAACTAATCGATATTAGCTAAGTATCTCTATTTGAAATAAAAAAAAAATTATGGACAGAAGATTCGCACTGTCTCTAATAATTATAAAATTGTATAGAATGTCTTGAGTCAGAGGGTCTGAAAGGCATATACTTTTGAAATAAATTATATCTGGTGAATGTTAAGAGAAGAGCTCAAAAAAGCATTTCTTGTCAACTTCTTTTGTGTTAGTTGCAGCTCTTTGTGCTGTAGTCATTTGGCTGCAACCAAATCTATCCATCACATGAAAAAGTTTGTTTGTATTCACACTTGTGAGGTTTCTTCTTAGAAGAAAACTAGCACCATTTATTGACTGGCTTATATTCACATTATATATGTATAATGTATATACGCAAGGTGGTGGTGCTTTGTTTGGAGATCATACTGAGGGGTGAAATTGGATCCTGTAAAACCTCTTCCTCTCTCCAGTATATCTGCACACAACATGCTACTGTAAGATCATTACCATTGTTTTCATATTCTTATAACAAAAAAATGGGAAAATCCTCCATTAACAGGAGGATAGAAAAATAGGCAGAAATTGTATATCTGGCATGTTTTCTTCTACGTTATTCATTAGAAATATGAATGCATTAAAACATTTTAAATACATCTTTGATGGCCTAACATTTCAACCTCAGAATATTTACAGTACATACAAAAATCTTTATCTGAAAACTTAGCATTAAAGATCACGAAGACAGCAACCTATGTTGTAAGCATTATCATTTCATTCTAAATTAATGCCTGCTTATTATTTACTTACTTTAATATGTAGTCTCTATTTATATAATGCAGTTCAGAGGTCTTGATGCTGCGGTGATAGTAGCTGGCTCTTTAATGTCTAAGTCTTGAGCAAAACAAGTTACCCCTCATCTGGAGGTCATTCAGGTGAAATATAAATACCTGATTCAAAGATCATTTCCTTCTTGTACCTTGCTGAGCCAGTGTTCTTAAGATGAGCATGGCCCTCTCCCTTACAATGGATGGGAATCAGCACAGATTCATCAATTATAAACTTTTAAGTGAAAATGCGAACTCTAACAAGGAATCAGGAAATGTCTGTTAGGAAAATTCCACTAGGAAACAGTCGCATTCTGCACTATTTGCTCTTTTGAAATATTAAAAAAAAAAAAATCTGACTTTGCAAGATTCAAATATGTAAACAGTGTATTTGTAATAACCAAGTATTTCAAAAACTTCTTTACAAGTTGCAGGTATAAAATGAATTTTAGTGGTGACTGCATTACAAATAAAAGGTAATATTGTGAATGTTTTCTCTGTTTTTATGCCTGTGATGGTCACCATCTTGTTCAACCACATACTCGATTGGGTACGTGCTGAACTGAAAAACGTGTGTGGTGACAGCCTGAGTTATAGATTCTGTTAGTCTGTTTAGGTCTACAACAGATTGATGTAATCTCAGGAAAGAATATGACATATAATGCGTACTCTTTATGATGTGCTACTTCACCTGGTTGCCTCACTTAACATAGAAACACTATTTTACGCTGGCCTAGGCTAAGTCTTATTGCTGTCCCAAAACCCCATCACAGAGTAAGTTTTATTCTCTAGATTAGGGGGAATGGAGTTAGCTGGAAGATGCTCAGACCCTATTTCATTACAATGATGAATAAAATCATGTCTTGGGATTCCTAGGATATGGTGGTTAATTCTGCCAGAGCCACACAAACATGTCAGACAGGAGTGGGTGGTCATGTAGACATCGATGGAGGGGAAAGATCTCAAGGCATATGAACTCTGCTTACTGACACTCCTCTTGGTTTTGTTACAAGAGAAATAAACTGAGCTACTGTCATTTCCTCAACAAAACCAATAGAGATACAGAAGTTTAGTAGAAGTTTAGCTGCATATGTGAAGAATTCATCCTGATGCCAGAAGGAAATAATGAGGGACCTCTTTTTTAAATCTGGGGTTAAATGCTAAGTTGCTGAAAAAAAAAAAAAAAAAAGCATTAGGTTATTGGAGTTGCCTTCCTGAAAACTTTATGAATGCCATTGTGTAACAACTAGGACATGAATATGAAGAGTCTTGTTCTGCTTTTTATTAATGTTTACTTACTTGTTTTAGAAGAAACTGATTTCTTATATTCAAGCAGTTAAATAATACTAATTCATTTCCTTTATGGCCCCAAGCAACAGTTTTAGCCTGCCATATCGTTACCCATTTGTTTCCTGGTATGTCCAAGACCAATATTAACTAAAATGCATCTCCATAAGCACCTGTGATGCTAATTAGTAAAGGAAATATTTTAAGATCTTGTCAACACTTTGAAGTAACCGGTAGTAGAGGTAATTAAACCTGTCATCAAATCAGTTTGAAGGTCTCATACTGTTTCTGGCCACATCACAGAGAATCTGTACCTGGAGTTACAGATTCAAAACCGCTTGCCATGGAAAGAAATTTTGCATTTATGGTTTATGCAGAAGCATGATTTTTATTCCATGAGGAGGATCTTTCTCTCTAAACCAGACTCATCCTGTGTCCTTGATGCTGAAAGTAAGAAGTAGCAGACAAAAAAAGAATTCAGAGCAACACGCAGAAACTCAGCTCAACGTGAACACTTTGCCTTGGCTTTGCCAATTGCCTTGGCTGCCCATTCACCTCCTAATGGAATTGCAATCCTACACTTCGAAAACAAGTTTTCAAGCCTCCTGTAAATTCTGAGATGTAAGACAAATAGAAACTCATATACGTACATATGAGTTTCTATTTGTGTATATATATATTATATATAATGCGCATAAGGCTCATATCCAGATGACAATTTTAATTTATAATGTGTTACTAGACTATGTCTAGCAATGAGTAACAAACTCTTGTATGTGTTCTGCCAATAATGTGGGCATTACTTGAGGCTTCCACGTCAACCTTGAGAACTAGTAATTTGATGATAACTAAGAGAGTGAGAGCATAATCTTTTCCAATTATCTTTGTTAGTATAACCTGTGAATATCTTATCTTAGTACACAGCCGAAGCTATTGAAAACAAGGCGTCCTCTGACACAGTATTTATTCTTAAATACAGAATGTGCTTATGTTGGAGATTTCTTCTTACAGTTTTTATAATAAGGTATAGTAAATGCAGTGGCAGGCACATAAATTGTCAACACCATACATGTCAGAAAAACTTTGGCAAACAGTATCTGCTTTGAATTAATTTCTTAACAACCTAAAGCATTGTGTTGAGTGGTGGACTTGCTCGCTCCACCTGATCATCAGCATGCTTCTGCTGTCTGGGTTGCTTAGCTGTCTGGAAATAAAAGCAAAGTGAGCTTATGTCTTCCTAGTACTATTTCTTCTGTGATTTCTCAAAGTTGCACATATGGAAAATGTGTAATATTTTCCTGTCCCCCACTGTTTCTATCAAGCACACACTACTTACTTTGCTTTTCCCTCATCTTCCCTGGTGAGTGAAGAAATGTGCTTGTGTTACTTTTATACAGAAATCTCTTCTTACACAGAGACACTGGCAATTCCAACTCTGTTTGACCTGGTTTAAGTGACTGCCAAGTTTTAGAGCTAAGACTAATGTGATAACGCTGTCCTTTTCTTGGAAAGCTTCAACCCTCAGGAACATTTATAACTTTAAAGCAATATATTTAGAATTAAAAGGTATGTCTTCAAAGTTGTGAATGAAATAAATGTGGCTTTCTCTAACCTTAATTTAAATACATTACTACAGAATAGTAGGGAAGACAGATCTGCAGTTAAGTGATTTCATAGATTTCTATATTTTATTAATAATGTTTTATTTAAAATTTCTATGAAATGATAGCTACGTATGATGAGTTATGAATACTTCACAGATTCTTGTCTGAGTTCTCCAGAGAGGCAAAAAACAGAACCCATGGAAATTTCCTTGGCTTTTTGAACATTAAATTTTAATTGACTACGTAATTTCTAATAGTTTAGAGAGTTGCACTCTTGTGGGTCCAAGTATATCAGTTTAAGCAGTCATTTGATGCCATTTCTGATTGTCTTGCAGCAGAACATAATAATCACTGTCATAGGAGAGATGCCATTAAGGAATTAGATGACTATTTCTATTCTGTTTCAGTGCTAAGTTAGCTTAGGCTTGCCAGAATGACACCTAAACTAAGACTGTCAAGAGTTAGGGTATTTATGTCAGTGAACAGAGAAACTCAGCTAGAAGATTATATGAACTGTTTGGTGTGATGGCTAGTTAAATGCTTCTGACAGAGTAGGAAACCAAAATTATCAAACTCACAAAATTTCAGTCAAAATCTTTCTAATTTTTCTTAAGGTTTTTTTCCCCCTTGTTTTGGGTGGTAATTTCCTACATTTTAACAACTAGAAAGATTTTGTGATAGCCAATGAGACAACACTGTCTGCTGATGCAAATGCAGGCAGATAATACTTAGTGATGTTTCTTTTACAGACATATAGACAATGCTATGACACGCCAAATATAAATAGTTACCAGCAGTGCCCTAACAAAATCAGAACAATTTCAACAAGACTCAGGGGACACTAAGAGAGGAGGAACTGAAAAGTGTTTCTTCGCTTGTATCTTAGTGTTTAAAGCATCTGTCATCACATTATATAAAGCTAATTCATATTCTTGTGGTTTTGGACTTCAGAATTCTGCAAAGATGCTCAGGGTGCCAAAACCCATTTCTGTTGCTGCGTAACTGTCTGGGAAACAGTGCATTTATGTGAGATTCTAATTTTTACAAATTATATACATGCCATGTAAAAAGAAATCCTTGATTTAGGTATAATATCCCTTAAGGTTTCATTTTAGTTTACAGATTTAAACTTGTCGCGGTTTGAGAAGGGAGGCTGTTTC
>NW_010418251.1:36148-37904 GCF_000710305.1 Buceros rhinoceros silvestris | reverse complement strand
GATTTTATATTTTTTCACTGGGGAGGAATTCTTCCTGGGTGAAATTACAAATATGTGTAGAATATATTTAATAAAAAACTTATACATAACTATAGAAGTTAATAATAGATTGGCGTGTAGTATAATAGAACAATATTCCATATAAATAGCTTTAGCCTTTAAAAAAAAATGAGTCACAGGTTGACATTGTGTTCTGTACTTAAGTGTCCACAACTCTTACAGATGTTCTGTGTAATGGTTTTTTCGAATGATGGGCATCATTCAAATGTAAACAGGTTATTTTATTCATTGTTACTGCTTCGATGAAATGCTTTATATGCAGTAGATTTACAAAAATATTGTTCATACTGATCAGAATTAAATTTGTATAGAGCAGAGTTTTAAAACAAATTGTAAATAGCACTAAACATTTTCTTTCTGCAACCTGTACTGATAGACTCTTCTGTAAACTAAATAAAAGAATATTGTAGTGCATTTTGGTGGTGTTTTAGGGGTTGTAATTGGGTCTGTAACTACTTTTAATAATACTTCTTTATCTGGAAACTAAGAGTCCATTTTATTTATTTAAACAAAGGCAGGGTGGAGGGGCCAAAACCTGCTGAAAACTGCCGATGGGATTTATCACTTCACTGTTGTTTTCCTTTCACATCAAAAGAAGTGACCTGGAGGGGGTTTTTTTCTGTCCAAGAAGAATGTGAGCATGGACACTTGCAACTGCAGATGTGCAACCAGGTCACACCCTGGTGTACCTCACAGAGGCTATGTGCTCGTACTGTCAGCTTGTGTAACTTCCCTTACAGCGAGGAGCTCACACGTACCTCTCAGGGTGCTGGGAACCAGATGGCAGCATTATTACGTGCCTGTTGCCTAAATGAATCTTGGGAGAGGGGCGTTTCCCTGTCCTTTGTAGAGTAGCTGCTCAATAAGTAAATAGAGAGATACGAATATTCTTATTTTTTAAAGTTTGAGAAACATTAGTTTGAGAAAGCTACTAGGAGCATGTTATCATCTTTAACTGTAAAATAAAACTTCCCTTTTTCCAAACACTGGCCACCTAAGTAACACAGTCTCAGGTGTGAAATGGCTGTGACGATACGAGGAAAAAAATCCAGGCTGAGGCAGGACGTGTTTTGTTCATCAAACAGGTCTTTCAGATGCGTTGATCTTGAACGTTCGAAATGTAATCTTGGTTTGAAAAAGTAGCTCTGTACTTAATTACACTAGAAATCCATAAAAATCTGGTAGTTTCCAGCTAAAGTATTTGGCGAGCTTGACTAGCAAAGTATGTGGAGTTCCCTTTTGAGATGAATGAGATGCATATATGCACACGTCCGAACAAATCGTTAAATATTTCTTGGCATTGAAACAAGCTTGCCAAAACAACTCCCGCAGAACGCGGGGAGAACCGTTGCCTTAATTTGCCTGCAAATTGTCCAGGTGCTGCCCATTGCAGAGCATTTCTGTTGTGGTGTGAGGTGGGTGGAAAACTCGGGGGGAGAATTGCTAAAAGATTTGAGCTTTTTTTTAATTATTATTACTTGGATGCTCTGTATTGTGGATTGTATATTTGCCAAAACAAAAGCAGAAGCTCTTAATCTCAGGCTAAAGTTCATGCATAGGCTTCTCAGGAGGATACTTGCAGCCCAGAAAGATTAAAGCTATGTCTTTGCAGGGTGGGGCTGTTGGATGGCCTGATGATAGGCTTGAAGAGTTTGACATTTGATTTTCACTGTTAGATAGAGATGGTATTTTCCCT
>NW_010418251.1:30421-36065 GCF_000710305.1 Buceros rhinoceros silvestris | reverse complement strand
TTGCCCTACAGATGAGTTGTCAGGAAGGAAGGGAAGGAGAGGGTGAATTGGAGCCCTTCATGTTCTGAGATGATGTGATGGGACCACGTCTGTCTCCCATACCACTGCGTGTGTTATCAAGCATAAATTAATATTCACATGTGAGGAGTAATGACTGATAGCAATGAAAACGCTCTGTGGCTTCTGTTTTCTTAAATGATAACAAAAATATGAGTGTTGAAGCAGTCCTAGGGATTAGCTCAGCTGCTAGAGGAAGTATGGCCTCTAATATTAAAGGTTTTGCAAAGGTGCTCGATATCAATATCAATCGATATCAATCCAGTGCAACTGCACCGTTGAAACCGGTGGGAATTCTGTGCTTAAATCAGAAGAAATGCCACGATCTGTTCAGAATCTTCGAGTTCCTACCCCTTTCACTTCTTCTGAAGTGCTTAGATTCTTCCTAGACACTTTATCTTGGCCATAACTTGTCAGTATCAAGCTTACTTTCATGGATTTTTTTTTAAATGGATCACAGTGAGAAGTGTAATCACTTTTCAACGTAAATGACGGCATAGTTAAAGAAAGCAAAGTACTTGTACAACAGTTTTTAAATTACCTGGATCAGTCCAGAACCGAGTTCTAGGCATCATGTGCAAACACTTTGTACTGCAAGTTCCTTAAGGTTTGGAAAATTACAACAAAAATAATGAGGCAGCAGAAATATTATAGGGAGACTGAAGAAAACGAGTGGTTAAAATAGCTACAGTTATGACTAACACAGAGAAAATGGATGGAGAACTTCTATTTTTGTCTTATAACTTTACTGGCCCAGTTTTTATATTGGTCTTTACAGGAGAGGTGATACATTAAAATCTGATAGAAACATTTTTCATTAATTCAGTGGCACTCACTTCTACCAGAAGTAATTTGAGGAAAAAAGCTAAGCAAGATTTAAGAGGAAAATGGTTCATTGTCTTGATGAAAATTGATGGAATTTTCAGAATTATCATAATGTCTGTAACAATTCTTTTCTCAACAAGGTAGCAATTTTTATCCTTCAGACCTGACATTAACTTTGAACAACGAGCCCGACTCTTAGGGGAAAAATACCTCTGGCACGTTACCTCCACCGTGATGTACAAGCAGCTGCATAATGCGAGCCCCAGCATGTGCAGGGCAAGTGTATCACGTACTCTGGCAAAAGAGTATCTCTACAAACCTGCTGCTTCTGGAGAAGAGCTTCTGGTTGGAGTTTAAGGTGAGGTTTGTGCTTTCCTGGAGCAGGCCTGAAGGAGTGCGTTACTGTGTGTCAGCTGGTGGAGAACGTGAAGAGGGTGCAGTTCCTTAGGGCAGACGTTAACACCTTTGAGCAGTGCCAGGTGAGAGCACCCTGCTATCATCAACGAAGGCGACACTGAATTGATAGGTAGGAAATTACTCCTCTACCGGAAGATACACTTCAGCTACTTTTGGTTTTTTTAAAGAGGCAGGGTAATGGGATGAAACTGAGGAGACTGGGAAGAAACGATGGGAGAAGTTTGAGATGCCTGCCATAGAATCAACCGTTACATGGCTGGTCAAAATTCACCTAGTGGTAAGTGTCCCTGCCACAAAGAGCAGCTGTGGGGAAGAGGTGACCGCTGCCCACAGTGTGGCAACCCCAAGTGCCAGAGTGACGTGTCTCAGGTTGAGTGCCCCCTGCCACAAAGAGCAGCTGTGGGGAAGAGGTGACCGCTGCCCACAGTGTGGCAACCCCAAGTGCCAGAGTGACGTGTCTCAGGTTGTGAATGAGGGGCAGAAGGGCCCCTCATATTTGGTTACTTCATGAGGCTTCCAGTTGTTGCCTGGCAAAAAAAAAGGATTGGGACATTTCACCAGTCATTGGGGACAGAATGACAGAGTGGAACTGCCTCTACAGGTTAGATTTTAAAAATAATAATAATATAAAAATAAATCCATGATACTGAAGTCCATGATACTGTGTGGGATGGATGATACTGCACTGCCAGGCCAAGTCAGGGAAACTCATTGATGTCTGTTACCTGCATCTCTCTGTTACCTGTGCTGGCTAAATTAAGAAAGATTGAGATTCAGTTCTTTAATTTCTGCAATTCACACAAGTCTTTAAATAAGGATCATTAATCCCCAGCACTGCCAAGGTTACGGCTCTGCTGTGTCAGGCAGCAGAGCTGGCAGGAAGCTCGCACCCCGCAGCCTCTCCGAGTGGAAAGTCAGCACCACAACTGCAACCACTGGCGCATGATGAAAAAGACGTAGTTCCTGAGCAGGAGGAAATGCCAGTGTGGCAAATCAGCAAGAGTCCAGGGAAGGGAACCCTACCACATCCACACAACTGTACCGTCAGCTGAATTTTCTGTCTGTTTTCAGTGGAGTCAATTCAGTGAGTATTCTTCTGGGAAGCAAATATATGAGTTTTCTCTTGTGCTCTTGCATTAACCAAGCAATATCAGCCAAAGCATTTGTTCCCTGACCACCCTGATTGCCGGCACCCCAGGGAAAAGGTCTTCTCTCAACAAGCATACGAAGGCAGCCTCAGCATCTGTTTTTGTTGTCTGAGCAATGACCATTCTGGGTTCATCATCAAAGTCTTCAAGGGTCCCATCATTCTGATCTTCTCTCAGCCTGGTGCTTCTGGCTGCAGATGTCAGCAACCACCACCAGACACCTGCTCTCCTGACCTGAGTCCACAGCAAGGACTGGAAAAAGATGGTGCTGATGTGGAAGCAGTATCCGCAGCCACCTCTGCTGAGCTGTGGACAGGACTTCTCTGTGGCTCTGGTCGTTGATGGGTAGTCTGAACTGCCTAGAGGAGAGGAACATGCTTTGTGTTTTCAAGCCATGGGCAAGCCCTCCATTCAGGACACTGTGTCCAGGCCCCAGCTCCAGCTGCGTCTGCTTCTTTCAAGCCGCCTATGACTGAGTGCCACAGCTGGTGATCAAACTGCAAAGAGCTACTGCCCTCCTGCAGCAGGGAGCCCATAACCCCTGGTGTGCTTTCCCAGGTCTAAGTGTGAGAGCACGTGTGGGTCAGGGATATCCTCAGCTCTGCCTCTGCTGCACAGGCAAGAGCTGGGTCAGCACAGGGGTGCCCCTGAAACTGGGGAATGGGCAGGGGAAGAGCCCATGGGGAGGTGATTTCGGACCTGGCCATGCTCCTCCTCTTGGTTGCTGGAGATTCTTATCACAGCAGGCCAAGACTGGGACCACTGGCCCCAACTCCTGCGCACCAAGCTACCCTGAGAGGGGCTTTGCCTGAGGGCTGCTCAGCTGCCAATGCAATTTTACCATCTCAAGGATTGCAATGATGAGAATAATCTTCAGTTCACTGTTGGGAGGCTGAGATGGAACTGCAGGACTAGGACGCCCTGAGGCAGCCCTGTCCTTGGAGAGCTGCTGGGGAAGTGCAGTCAGTGTAGATCACTTCTGCCAGCTTCCCGTGGCTGCGTAACTGCTCATTTTTGCTTCCAGCCCCAGTTTAAAAAGCTGACCTTGATTACCATGGTGCTGCATGGCTCAGCCTGCCTGCCAAGGAGCAGCCTTACTGCCGCCTCCTTATCCCCAAGACTAGCACTCATGCCTGAGCTGGTAGCTCCTCCAGGACAAAATGTTCCCGTGAGCTCCTCAGAGATGTGGTGGTGGACTCGGGCTTCCCGAAGGCCTTGTGAGGGATCAGGTCTGAACTCGTGGCTTTCCTTTGTCTCGTTGCCCCAGCAGCTGCTGCCAGCCAGGGAAGGCATCAGCCTCCCCCTGGGCTTTGTCTGGGTGGGCACTGGAAGGGTGGTGGGGATGACACAGATTGTTTCTCTTCAAACATGTAGTTTCTTGTGCCTGGTGGTTAAAAGCTATGAGGAGGCTTTTGTTTGTGTTAAACACCGTGTTTGCACTTTAGTGCCTGGATGTTTCAATCAACTGAAAATTAACGGTTAAGCCCCGGAGACTGCGGCCAGGCACTGAGAAGCCTCTTGTTACCTCTGGAAATTAAGGCAGCTGGAAGGTGTGGTGACTTGTGGCCTGCATACGTGCCAAACGCCCACCCTGCCTTTGAGGAGGGTGGTCTTGTCAGTGGTGTATGGTTGTGCTCTCTGCACGTATGGGAGGATCCGGCTGTGGCAAGGCTTGCACGCACATGTTCACGGCCTGCTTAAAGAAATGTGGTCTTAAAGATGTTGGTTTGGTGTGGTGGAGTCTAAATCTTTAACTACCCTTTGATTTAGCAAAGAACTTTCCTCCTGTTTCCTGGAAAGGGGAACCATTGTGCAGAAGTTATTCAACTCCTTTTTTTTTTTTGCTTTTTTCCCAGATAATAGTTCTGCTGGAAATAGTTGCCTGGAGGGCAGGCAGGCTTAGGTATTCCCCTGTGCTCCAAGAGGGGAGAGTCGGCCAACAGCTAGCCAATGTGGAGCGTTCTCACATCGTCCTTAGAGTACAATGTAGCTGCTGCTAGGGAAGACCTGAAGGGTTTTTCTGATCCTGACAGGCTGATTCCAAAATCTGGAGAGACAGCTCTCCTTTCTCGGGTAGAAATATGAAGAAAAAATCATTTTTCTGTGGTGAGTCAGAGTGAACACAAGAGCCTGGAGATAATAAAGCTTCTGAGAGCACAATGTAATTGGTATCTAATGCACAACTCACCTTTTCAGCTGCTAAGAGGTACTTAAATATGAGTGGTTCAGTTCCTGCACCTCGGGGACACCACAGTTATTAATGCCTGAGGCATGTGTGAGGGAGAAGATGACCTTCTGTATAAAACATTGAGGGCATACGAAAGTAGTGGACTCTGGTAGCTGTGAACACTCCCCAACTTACCAGACCTTTCCTTGAGGATCTGCAAAATCACAGACTGAAGCTTATTATCCGGTGAGTGAGAAGACGAGGAGATTTGAGAGCCCTCCAGTGCCCTTGGCCCCATGCTGGGCAGCCCCAGCCGCGCCGGCACCAGCGTGGGCAGGAGGGAGCCAGGGGCTTGACAGCTGCGTGGTGGAGCTGTCTGCAGCCACGCTCGCCCGTGTAAGGATGTTTAAATTAGAGGTGTGTGAATCCTGAATTGCACAGTTTGGCTAAATATGTCAAAGGGGTTGTCAGCCAAAACTAAAATGGAGTATTCATGGAACAATAAAAAGATTGTGCGTTCAGCTCCCTGAAGCAGAATTGCAGTCAGAGATGCCAGTTTCCAAGGCAAAAAGGTAGCACGGCTAATGGAGGGGGAAGGAGGAAAGGCTGAGTGCAGTTCGGCTGGGGAGGAAGGCAGGGTACCACAGTGTGTGGGCAGCAGCAGCAGCAGCAGCAACGAAAGGCTAGCTGTAAATAATGCTGCTCCCGGCACTGTGGGATTTTGCAGACTGTCATATTGAGGCTGTATTGATTCCTGGATACAGGTGCTGGGTTTTGATATCTGATAGTCCTTTACAGCTGCAATCTTGAGCTTGTTTCTTTACAGAAGTAGGATTTATATTGGTGAAAAGAGCCAAAGAAATGTACTAAGAAATGCCCCAAGGGAGAAGAGCTGGTTTTGGTAGGAACTGCAGAAGTGGCTGGCAGGGGGAGCAGAGGCCGTGGCTTTTTATCCGATGTTCTTGCCAGGTCCTGACGAGGTGCTCACAGCACCTGCAGATCAGATCTTTCCCTCCTGTACCTGCTGCCA
>NW_010418251.1:28956-30305 GCF_000710305.1 Buceros rhinoceros silvestris | reverse complement strand
TGCTTCAAGGTATTTGTGCATCCTGTTGTTTTCTTAAATGTGAAAATACTGTCTCACCAAATGACAAGCACCAAAGCAGGCTCTTTTAGTCAGCTTCATGGTGCTGTAAAAGTAGCTTGAATTTTTGTCCTGGTTTTGGCATGAAAACATTGGTTTTCTGCTGAAAACCAGAAAGAATCTGTGTGATACACTAGAGATGCACATAACAGATGCTTTAGACTAAAAATCCAGTCACAAGGTTTGACCCTGATTCAGCAAAAATGTACTATATCCTGTGTGATGTCCCTTCTTTACACCTCTTTTGAGTACTGAATTCACCAACAAGAGGAATCGCCTTTCTGTGCATGTAGCATGAACTCTTGGCAGTGCTGCACGGTCAATCCTGCCTGTGCCTGTAAGAGGAGCTGTGTCTCCTCTAGAGCCACTCCGTCACTGCTCCGTTTTGGGACTACCAGCCCGAACATGGACAGAGGAAAGGGAGGATGACCCCTGCCTGTCCCCTGGGTCTGATCAGGATGGGGCTGCCAGGTTTTCAGATGCCATCAGGAAACTATGAGCAGGCGGGTCTCTGGACTCCTTTAGGAAGACTCTACCTATAATTTCCTCATTTTGTATCTCTGCATGGAGCCTGTACCAGCAGTCCCTGCATTTATACACTTTTTTAATGTGGGAAATACTGGATTTGGTTAGCCAGGCTGCAGCCGCAGGAATCAATCTCCTTTCCTTACATGAGGTATGCATTTTTTAGGATGCAGTAGTGTGTGGAGTAATAGCTGCTAGCTCTAATGCAGCCATTACTGAGCAATCACAGGAAAGGTTCAGAGAAAATATCTGAGAACCACATCCTGCAAGTCACGAGGAATGAGGAAACGAGACTGCTGTGCTGCAAGTCAATATATAAAATCCTTTAGATTATAGATGGGAAGGTGGGCTGATGTGCAGGTACGCTGTCTGATGACTGAGTTTGGACTGGTGTAAATGAACATCTTGGAACATGGGGGACCAAATCAGAGGACTCTTTTCTGCTCTCACTAGCAGCCATCTCACAGCCTTGCTCTTGGTTTCCTTTTCCAGCGCATCGTCTCTTTTGGGCCTTTTGTGTTTGGGTTATTCCCAGCTGCAGAACAAGCTTCACGTGCAATGAAAAAAGGGAAGAGATTTTCCTGCCGGCATGTGAATACAAGTCTAGGCTGATATAATATCCCTGTTAGGAAAAGGGCAGATGGGGAAGCAGGTTGCACTGGTTTTGCCCTATTTTGCCTTATTTAACTTCACTCCTGTGTTGGTCTCTCAGTGCTTTCTTTTTTTTTTTTTTGCATCTGTCTTTAAAACTGTGGATCCACCCTTAC
>NW_010418251.1:15189-28895 GCF_000710305.1 Buceros rhinoceros silvestris | reverse complement strand
CCTCTCCCCCTGGTTTGGTCTCTCAGTGTTTTTTTTTTTTTTTTTTTTTGCATCTGTCTTAAAAGCTGTGGATCCACCTTACATAAATACATGAAGCTTGAGGGCTACATGATGCTGTTGTGCAAACTGGCCTGTGAAATCTGTCAAACCTAACTGGCCCTATGGATTGTTTAAGAGCTACAGCTGACTTACAGATTTTGTTCAGTCCTCCTCAGCCCAGACTACCCCAGGATGTACTAGCAAACTGGAAATTGCTGTACAATTTCCTTTCAAAGGCTACAAGATGTGACTGGGCTGCCGTGGTCAACCATTGGGAACCATTTGGCAATTGCTGGTGTCTCTGAGCAGGCAAAATATTTTGGAAATCAGAAAGGCTGATTCTCATTTATATGAAGGACCACATGTGCCATGAAGGAGGCATCAGGGTCTGCAGATGTGAAATTGGCACTTGGAAGGAGCCTCTCAGTGCCTTTGTGCTGACAGCGATGTGTCCTGACTGAGCATCACACAAGGAGAGCAACCGCATAAGGACCGATCAAGAGCCTGGGACCCTTTGGAGTCTCCTCTAGAAGAAATCATCTGAAATGACCTACAGAATGATGGAGAGCCAGCGTCAATGCAACTGTTTTACAAACTTTAATGAGCTGAAACTTCATTTTGTCAAGCTGTCCTTGTTGCAGGAAATGATAATGCACTAACAAGTAGCCAGCACAAAGGTATTGATTTTTAAGTCTATGCTGATAAATGAGGAGCACAGGAAGCAGACTTGGCTGGTCTCAAAGGATTGCCAATAGACAGGAGTAGCAAAAAGAAAAAGGTGCTGAGAAATGTGGCTCCAACTGATTCCCACAGTAGCTCATGGAAAATTTTCTGTTGACTCCAATAAAGTTTTGTTTTGTTATGGTTTTTTGTTTTGGTGGGGGTTTTTTGTTTTGTTTTTTTTTTTTGCATGTGGCCCATACCAAACATGGTGAGAGCTGTGATGGAAGTTTCTCACTGCAAGACTTTGTCCTTCTTCTGAATTCGAGAGATCTTAGTCCTTTCTGAGACCACATCCATCTCCCTCTGGGAAGTGTATCGCCCGGATGTTTGAGTGTGTCAACATCCAGACTGGGTCAGTCTTCCCCTCTCATAGTTGTTTTCCTTAGAGGACCTCCTGCAACGGGTTAGAAGCAGAGAGTGGTCTTTCTCTTGGTGGCTTGATCTTTCACTCCGCCACTGTGCAAATGCAGCCACAGAGGGATCTGAGGACATGTGATCCCGTCTAGGTGATTATGGTTCCACTTCACCAGTGGCGCTGTTATGTTTTATTCCTCTTAAAGCTTTGTCATGTCAGTTTCTTTGAAAGCAAGCTACTGATCTCAGAAAGACTGTTGTTAGCACAATTCTAAATAATTATTGAAGATAAAACTAAATTTGTGAAGAGGAGAGGAGGAGTTAGCCATGGTAACCATTCAAATCTACACCCTGATTTCCTTTACCAGATGCGAAGTCATGCATGTGGCCTCTTTCTTGGAAAGTCCTTTCATATTTGCTTTGAAAAATGTTCCCGTTAGCAGAGACCAGCTTTGCAAGTATGCCATCATCTTCATACTGTCTGTTGTTAGGTCTGAAGAGCACAAGGTAAGGGCTTTGGAAGGTTTGCCAACATCTCGCCCGAGTGTAATATCATGAGTCCATAAATACAGCTTGGAGAAGACAACTGTGCTGATCTTTGAAAGGTCATGGAGACTATGTGAGGTTCCTAACACTGGGAGAAAAGCAAGTGTTGCATCCATCTTGGAGGGGAAAAAAAAATCAAACAGCCAGAAGTATGATCTGGAAACTACAGTCTGGTCACCCGTTTCTTTGGTTCCCAGGAAAATCAAGGTTCCCAGGAAAATCAAGGTTCCCAGGAAAATCAAGGTTCCCAGGAAAATCAAGGTTCCCAGGAAAATCAAGGTTCCCAGGAAAATCAAGGTTCCCAGGAAAATCAAGGTTCCCAGGAAAATCACGGTTCCCAGGAAAGTCATATGGTCTGGATGGGTGGTCAACCAGATGGGTAAAGTAAAAACCTGGTTGGATGCTCAGGCTCGCAGGGTAGAGGTTAATAGGTTGTGTGCTCTACCCAGAACCCAATAACAAGTAGGATTATCATAGGACCTGTCCTGTTCAACATCTTAATCAATGAGCTGGAGGAGGCAACAGAGTGCATTTGTCAAGTCTGCTGGTCACGCCAAACTGAGGTGACTGTCAGTGTGCTGCCATTCAGAGAGGTCTAGGCAGCCTGGACAAATGGGTCAGCAAGAACCTCATGAAATTCAACAGGGACAAATGCAAACCTGTCCCTCTGCAACAGTGCAGTCCAGGGGACTGCCTGGCTCTGAGCAGCAACAGGGTTGGACTAGAGTCCTCCTGAGCTACAAACAACAGCTTGGTGCATTAGTTACCCTCTCAAACGTGCAGCAGCCCCAGCCTCATTTGGTATGTATCTATGTCTAAATGTTTTCCTGTCAATGGCAAAAAACCCAGAGATATTTCCATTGAAAGTTGCCCCACTGTGAGCGGTGATATCAAATGATGCTGCTGATTGCTAGATTCAAACCTATTTATCCCTAATTCTGCCAGAAACCTTCTTACCTAACACCAAGGAGTATATAAAAACTGGATGGCACAGCACTAGGAAAAAGCCAGTCCTGGTCTTTGAAGTGGCCCTGGGGAGGACAGAAGGAACAGGAATGGCTGCAGCATTCTGCGATGGGGTTCTGCGGGGACAGAGGAGGCAAACTGTGGGGTGTGTGTGCTGGCGAAGAGGAGGAGAAAGCCCCTCTCCAGCACCGCCTTGAGTGATGGTGGCTCTGTGTGGTGGGTGGTAAGGACCCCCGCATACTTAGAAGCTTTTGCTGTCTAGTTTGGAGTAGAGGCAGAAGATTAAGATAAATGCAAGAAAGGCCAGTTTGAAGAGAATAATTTATTTTCTCCATTGCACTTAGCAGTGTCTCCAATTCAGATGATTCTGCCAAAAAAATACTGGGTAATGAGACAAAAGTATAAGACAGCTCATTTCCTATCTGGACCATCTTTTTCCTTTGGCAGATATCTCACAGCTTCAAAAAAATTGTACAGCTTCAGATAAACAGCCCTGGCTTTCCTGTGCATCCTCTGCATGATGGTGGTCTCTGAGCCCTAAATCAATACATTCCTTCCTGTCCCTCTGAGATCACTTACCTGCTGTTACTTCATCGCTCTTCCTGCAGACTGCTGAGCCCGTTGATTTGCTTATTGAGCTGGGTGTATTACAAGAAAGCTTCAAATTCCTGTGCCGCAGCTCAGTTTGACGTTTTGACGGCATTTCCCTCTTCTGTCACAGCAAAGTCCTGTCCCTGGAAGTTGCAATTCATTCTACCGCTCCACCTCCTGCAAGGCTGTTCGCTATCGGTGACACAAGAAGGTGGTAACTCCTGACAAATGACCCAAAGAGCTCGTAAGCTTCACTACAAGCCTGTGCAATGCAAATCCTGTGTTTATTTTAGAGGATTCAGGCAGGGCCAGTGCTGGATCGCCCTCCTGCCCCTCGCTCTGGGGTGGGATGCTCCTGGTTCTGTCCCACAGCCATGCTGTACCCCCACTTAATAACCCAACATACCGCAGGGAGCAGAGCTAACTGAAGATGCTTTTACTCCCTCCAGGAAGTTTTGGCTACTCCTTAGCTGGTTGTTGAGCTGTCAGAGGACTTTACATTATATGTCAGGGGAGATGATTCTCCCTCTCTGCTCCACTCTGGTGAGACCCCACCTGGAGTCCTGCATCCAGCTCTGGAGTCCTCAGCACAGGAAGAACATGGGCCTGTTAGCAAGAGTCCGGAGGAGGGCCACAAAAGTGATCGGAGAGACGGAACACCTCTGCTATGCAGGAAGGCTGAGAGAGCTGGGGATGTTCAGCCTAGAGAGGAGAAGGCTCTGGGGAGACCTTACTGTGACTTTTCAGTACTTAAAGGGAGCTTCTAAGGGGACAGTCTTGCTAGCAAGGCCTGATGCCACAGATCAAGGGGTGATGGTTTTAAACTAAAAGAGGGGAGATTTAGTTTAGATATAACGAAGAAATTTTTTACAATGAGGGTGGTGAAACACTGGCACGGGTTGAAACATTCCATTGAAACATTCAGGGTCAGGTCAGATGGGGCTCTGAGCAACATGATCTAGTGGAAGATGCCTCCCCAGCCAAGCTCCATGCATTTCCTCTGGGTGCGTGCCTCATGCCAGGGGATGCAGCTGGCCTCTTGGCTGTCTCCCCGCAGTCCCAGCCCCTTGCAGGGCTGCAGTCACTGCATTGCTGCTCTCAGGGTCTGCAGCAGGGACGCAGAGTGGGGCTCCCAGGCACGTGGCACTCAGCACGGCTTTCGCAGGGTCGAATTGTTCACTTGCCTGCTTGTAAGGAGAGGGAGAAAAAAGAAACGCATTGGCTGCATAGAGTTTATACAGCAGAGCCCTTTCACGGATTGAGACAGCAGCTTCCCACCACCGCAGCCCTGAGCATCAGAGAGCACAGAGCAAAAAGAGGCACTTCCAAAACTGGGGAGCAGGGGGCAAGTGAGCCATAGCTCAGCCCTGGCCCTTCCCCAACCGCAGACCATGCATATGTTTGTCCTGGCATATCCCTCCTAGGGATGAATTTCACCCTTGATGCTGAAGGCTTCCTGAGCCATAGGTGTTGGCTGTGTGGTGAGAGGTTGGCTCCAGGAGGCTGTGCTGGCACATACAAGCTTGAACATTCTCCCTCACCCTCATAATTGACATAATTATGCAATTACAGGAGTGAGATGTGGAACAATATTCATGTCAAAGGGGGATCCAGGAGGATGGCTGCAACCAGGTAAAATTCTGGCTGAAAAGCCAAAGCCTCGGCTGCGGCTTCTGTTGAACACCTGGAAATTTCACCCTGTCCCTGATGTTTTTCTGAGCCACTTCCATTTTCTGGTGCCCCTGTTTTTTCACCAGGAACCAATGAGGGATCCTCGCAGAGGCTATGGATTATTTTGTGGTTTCACAAACACAGAAAGCCCGTTAGTGTGACCTCATCTGGCCCTGACAGCTGGGCATGTTGCTGCCAAGGAGAGCATCCCAAAGACCGCATGTGGGTGTTGGGGTGCAGCATGTGCTTCATCTCCTATAAACCATGAAGAGGGAGAAGATGGTGAGGAAATCCACCTCAGTGCTGTATCTCACTCATAAGCAAGATTTTGTTTCATGGCTATTTAATGCTGGCAGAGACAGCTCCAAATTGGAGGGCGTCTTGGATGCTCATGCTCTGCCTGTAGAGACGGGCATGGCCGGATGTGATGACGGCAGGTGATTGTTCCCTGCTTCTGTGCGTAAAGCATTGATGTCGATATCAGCAAGCTGTGATGAGAAACAAAAGTGGGCAGTTGCGAACGCCACCAGCAGCACTGAGTGTGTCGGTCACAGTAAAGTGGCGGAGTGCTGAACAGTGGCCCCTTCCCTGCCTGAGGAGCAGCCCCTGGGTTTTGCTCATCTATTTTTAAAGTGATTTTTATTGAGATTTATATGTGTGCAGTGACACGGAGCCACAGCTGAGCTCTGAAAAGAAGAAAGCGTTTGGGCTCCTGGACAGGCTTCGCTGAAGATAAGTTGCCTGAAGCAAGGTTCAGAGTGGCTTCTGGTCCCTTCCATGCCTGCCGCTACTAGCATCCCTCTGCCCACGCTGGCCTATTGACACTGTGGCTGGACACAGGGAATGCTGGTCTCAGCTCGTGTCTCTTAATGGTATTTTTAAATCTGCTTTTCGATCTCTTTTAGTGCCATAGATCTAAAAGGCTGTCATCTAGTGAGCAAAGCTTCCCATGTCTTCCTCCAAGGCGAGCTGGGAGGATTGGGATGAGCTGTCCTCAGGGTAGAGGGGGTGGGCTGCTCCACCCAGATCTTGACTCATATTTGCCGTGCAGTGTTGTAGGTGTGCTGTTTGAGAAGCACCCTTGGGTGTCCCTCTCTGGTCTGGCAAGTGCAGTGGGAAGGAAGAAAGCAGAAAGCTACAGCTGCAGACAGCTCGTGGGGGCTCTGGGCTGGGCACCACCTGCATGTGGTTAGTGTTGTTTTGCTGTGACAGCTGCCAGGTGGAGCAGATATGAACACAGCAAGAGAACGATTGCTCTGCTCTTCCCCTGAAGTCAGAAACATCCCACAGATGTGCCATGGGCCAGTGTGAGCCTGGCAGGCAGCAGTGCCACCTCTTTTGAGTGGGGCAGGGGAGGCAGGTCCTGCACCACCTCCGCCTTACTGCTCCAGGCCACTTGTGTCCTCCCCTCCCCAGTAAGATGGAAAAGAAGGGCAGAACAGGCTTTGTCCTGGGATCAGGTGATGCACAGCTTTTTCTGCAAGGGAGAAAGAGCTCAGTAATGCTTAACTGACTGTTTTTTTAAGGAAGCTAAGCATGGGTGGACAGTAGGTGGGGTGGGACGCAGCGCTGCATGAGTGAAGGTCCTTCTGGCCATGAGGATCTCTCTTGCAGGCTCCCCAAAATATCAGGAGCACTGAGGGTTGGCAGATGCATAGCCAGTGGGTGGCAGACAGACCCTCCCGCACCCTGGGGCTGGGTGGGGTCATGGGCCGGTGGCAGGGGGACCACCCGAAGAGAATGAGACTGGATTCATATTGAAAGGTTTTTCCAGCCTTACCTTCTGTGACTCTGCTTCTGTGCGTGGGAATGGATTTCTTTGTCAGCCATAGAAACAAGGAAGTCTGTGTTATATGGAGATTTTTATTGTCAGATGTATGTACCATTTGACCTTCTACTCTCAGTTGTCCAAGATGTGAGGCGAGCCCAGACCAACCTTTTCACACCGTCATAGAAACTGCTTCTGTCATAGCACAGAAACTTAATTTTAGCCTAGATCTCTGAGGAAACGAGGAGTGTAAACTCACGCTAGCTATCTGTCCATCTCTCTCACCAGTGAGGCAGCCAGCTGGTTCTGCCTGCCCTTAACAGCTTCTGAAGATCAATTCTATCTCAATCTGTAAGGCAGGTGGTGGTCCCAGTGGTGAGGAGCATCTACAGGTGATGCAAGGAGTGATGGCTGGGTGGGTGGATGGAGGCCCAAAGTAGGAAAGCAAGAGTGTGAACTAGGTTATTTGTTGCTGTTTTGATCCACTGATGGCCAACACAAAGAGCTGGAAGGCAGAACACCAGTGTGTGGAGATGGCCCATCTCTTATATTTGTCTGGATTGGTGGCTTTTGGGCCAACTGACACCAATGGGACTTCCAGGCTCCCATGTGACAATATAAAGGGGAAGCTTTTCAAGGGCAAAAAGATAACCGAGCTGCAGGTTGGTCACCTACTGTGAATCAGATGAAGGTATGCCAAAAAATGCAGGTTTGCATCCTGAAAGACCTTTTAACTCCAACAGATGGGGTCAACCATGCACATATCTGGCTGCATGATGTGACTGGGCATGGGGGACCTTCAGAGAAGCAGCCTTCCTTCACCAAGACTTGTTCTTTCAGGAGCCTTTTCCCCTTCCTGAGCCTTTTCCCCTTCCTGAGCCTTTCAGAGGCAGTGAGCTGTGAAGCAGACTCCTGGGGCAAACACTGCCACATCCAGGCAGTTTAGGTACTGTGATGGACTGCTAAATGACAGCGTTAGATATGATGCCTTAAACTATTGGGTTTGGACAGGTGCCGCTTTGTCCTGTTAACTTGGACTGTCTGGCTATAGGGAGCAGCCCCTGCCCCCTGCCAGCTCTCTGCCTAGGAGGTGCCAGTTCCCCCACTTTGGGGGAGGGGTAGAACGTGTTGCTAGGTGATCCCCCCTCCTGAGTTTGGAGGTGTGTCACTGGGCATGCTCAGCTGAGGAACTGAGCCCGATAAAGAAGGAGACCCCAGCGTGTCTGGAGTCATTGTACGCATGACTCCCAACACCAGAGGAACCCGAGAATGACAGTGGACTCTGCCAGGCTCAGATGAACATCCCTGGAGGCTGTTCCAAGGGTGGGGAGACTTTCCCTATCCCCTTATTTTCTCTCTTTCTTCCTTTTCTTACTTCTCCTATCTTCTCTGCTTTCCTACACCAGAGTTCTAGTTTGTGCAGATGCCAAACCATCATTGTTAAAATTGTTCGACTTTGCCTAAATACCGTATCCGATACCCACATTGAGGTCAGCCAGTGTTATCCAGCCCATTTGTTTGAATAAAGTTGTTTTGTATTGTTCTTCTGAGTCATTGTCATGACTCTGCCAATTCTGTGGTTCTGCCAAGCAGAGGCTGGTACCGTAGTCGGTCCAACTTTCAGAGGATCACAAAGATTCACCTCCCTCACAACCCACCGAGTGGGTTGCTGCATCCCTCTCCTGGGGCCTGCTCAGCCTCTTACACTGGTGTTCATCATTATGATGATTTTTGAAAGTAATTTGTAAATTTTGAAATTAATTTTGAAAGTAATTTGAAAGTAAATACCCTTAGTTTCATATGAAGCAATGTCATGATATGCTGGAGCCAAAGCCTGTCGCAGAAGGACTGGTGTTGGTAGAGATTGGATGCAGAGGTGGGTTGATCTGAGCTCTGAGTCCCAGAGACACCCTCCTCTTCCCACCTTCCCGACCCAAGTAGTTTCCAAGCAGCAGCAGCGTTGCTGCCCAGCTGTGGGGACATCAGCTCTCACCAGGCTGTGGGAGGAAGGACACGGCAAAATCAATGGGCAGTGTCCATTTACTGTAATGGGCTTTGTTTGGGTCAATGGGTTTCTTCCTCCTATTAATCATCATCGCAGTCCACTGTGCAAAGGCAGTGCTGGAAGCTAAAAGGGAAATAATCCTGTCCCTGCAGAGAATGAAGACAATCCATTAGCAATGCACGTGATGCTCTCTCGCCTGCGTTTGCTCTGTCTGTCTGTCTTTTAACTGTGAGCGGGGTTACAAGTGGAGGGAGGGTTGGGCTCAGTTCATATATCCATTTTTCATTAAAAGGATTACTCGGAAAGAGGTGTCTTGCACACCGGTTTCCCTGATTAATCCTTGACATTTCTGAGAGTCAGAGGTCTCCCCGTGCTGTTCAGCTTCCTGATAACCTTTTCTTCTGTTTTAACTGGTGCTGAAATCAGATTTTAAAATTACCTGGTAGTTCATGCAACTCCTTATGGAGAAGTCTATATCAGGAGTTTGCCTCATGATGGGAGCTGGGTGAAGGCTCCCAGCCCTGTGCCATGAACAGCCCCTTGTGCCCTAGGCCCCTCAAAATCTTCGTGGAAGCTGGATGCTGCTTGTGCTCACCCAGTCCAACATCGCTGACGTTTGTGCTCAGTGAAGGTGAACAGCCAAGGAAGCATGTGGAAACCAGATTTTCAACTCCATGGGGAATCTCTCACCTGCTCCTTTCAGTCAAGGGTATTAGCAGCGAGGCACCAATGTGGGGAAAATCATTTGTCTACCAGTGCCGGCCCCAAGTGCACGTTGTGGGCATTGGTAGGGCTGGGGCTTCATGAGACCTAGGCTGGACATCCGCAGGGCTTGGCCTTCCCCAGGCTGGTGAATAGTAATGAAACTACTAGTGATTAACAGACTTTTTAAATGGGGCTAGAACTTGGAGGCAGTCCAGGGAAACTTCAGCTGCCCATGGCTATGCCATGACACACAAAGGAGCTATGCTTGTCATATAAATTATTCATTGCCATTTTCCCAGCTCAGCTCTCTTATTGACCTGGTATCACTGATGAAAAAAAAGTCTGAAGAGAATAACTTCAGTCCCACTGATGAGGTGGGACTGAAAGAGCAGAAAGTTTGGATGGAGGCTCAGCATGCTGGTAAGCACCATGTCAAATGGAAAACAACAGGGAGAGGCAAAGATTGAACTGAGAGGTGAAAAACCTGGTGGAGAGCTAACAGCAGAGGTGAGGGCTGTGAAACTGGAGAAACAGGAGAAGCATGGGACTAGAAACTCTGCAAGGACTGGAGTTTCCTCTCAATGTTTTGCTGAAGGCAGGAATGAGCACATCTAAGACAGCTTTGCTGAATGGGTCAGGGTGCTGGAGCATGAGAAATGGCAGCGACCCAGGAAGGGGGACTGTGGAAATGAGCCAGCTGGAAAGAAGGCTGCCAGGGCCAGAGCTGCAGAGGATAGAAGATGATGTGAAGAGGGTAACAGTTAACACAACAAACTTGTTACTGAAGAGTTAAAAAAGACAGCTGTGATGACTTGGACGAATGTCAGGAATTACTCCTAAAAGACACCCTACATGGCAACACACATGGGAATGTGCGACATTAGAAATAGAAACATCCTGAGCACGGGGCAGGCTGAATGGAGGGCAAAACTGAGCTAAATAGTTTGAAGACAAGATGAAGACTAATAGAGTAGAAAGAAACATCTTTACTGAGCTGATGGCCTAGGAATAATAAAAAAAGAGAAAAATCCATCATAATCTTCTTGGTTCAACTAATTTGTAGAAGGATTTTAACCTTGTTGTGACTCAACTGGAGAGCACCTCTTGCCCAGGCATTGGAGCCACTGGGGGTCAGGCAGTGCCCCAAGAGGGCTGGGAGGGAGCTGGAAGGAACTGTCCCACCCCAGCCAGGGTGTTAGGATCCAGCACTCCCCTGCAGCTTCTACTCACAGCCAGGCAACCAGCATGTATGTACTCATGGTCCCACATGCGCTCCAGGGACAGAATTCATGGACACCACAGCTGTCTGCTGTGAGCAGGGACGGTTCAGGAAGCTTTTCCACGCAGCTCTTTGATGGCTTTCTGAAATTTCTCTTTGCTTTGATTTACATTGAAATTTGTATGCGTCCAACTCATATTTTGGAGCTTTGAAGAGTACTTCAGGTAGCAGCAAAGGGGCGGCAGATATTAAATGCATAATTAAATTAAGAGAAGCAATTAACATAGACACAAGGCAGAAAGCACTCCTATTGAGAGAAATGATTCCCTTGCTCGTCTCATGAAGATAAAACGTGTTCCTCATGCAGAGCCGTATATTTGGCTTTCAGGAATTCAGATCGGACTGAATTAGTTGAAATAACAAATATGACCACGAAAGCAAGGAAGAGGTTCAGTTTACATTGTTGAAGAAGTGCTCTTTCTTCGGCGGGGTGGCTTGCACTGTGGTGGCTCTCATGGCCACCAAAACCAGAGAAGGACTGTGTCTCTGGGCACAGCTACCAGAGAAAACCAGTGGTGGGAACAGATGCATCAAGTGAGAACATGGTTCCTTAAAATTTGTTAAATGAAAGCAGCTCTTTGCAAGCAGTGGTGTAAGTTGCACGTCTCATGCTGCCACCTGCCTCCAGGGAGACCCCAAAATCACAAACCTCCTTCCTCCCTACGACTAGTGAGGTGCACCCTGTGGTATGAGCGCCCAGGTTTGCAGGACCTCCTTGCTGCAGGAGGATCATGATATATGAAAAACTGAGGACATGGATAAAGTGGGTTTTTGTCTTACTGATGACAACCTGTAGCCATAAATACATATGCAGAGCTGGCCTGACCGATAGATCCATCAGGGCTTGTCCTTCTCCAGGATTTAGCTGTCAGCCCATCAAAGGCAGCTGCTCAGAGACTGAATTTGGCTTCTGCTTCCTCAGTCACCAAATTTTCAGTCAATCTCAGCCTGGGTGGCTGCTGTAATCCTTCACCACATCAGTTGTGCCACTCTCTTTCCCCTTAGTGGGTACACTAGGATGGAAGGGAGCTCAGGCAGGTGCAGGTCCCCTTCCCAGGTGCCACCAGGCTGTACATCCAGCACATCCTGAGACTGGTGGCTCTCAAGAAAACTCTGCAGAAAGGAAAAAGTGCATTTTTTGTTTCCATAGGGCTGTTTTTCAAGCATTCAAGAAATGCTGGAAGGGGACTTGTGGGCTGCTAAAGCAATAAAATTGCTTAACTTTTTTAGCAGTGATACACGAGAAAGTATAATTTTTTTTTCCAGTAGAAAATATCATTTTAAGGGAAATTTTTTAAGACGACATCTAGAGAAAAAGATTGAATAAAATCCCGGAAACAAAGAAGGAAGCATTGCACTAAAGTAATAAAATTACTTTACTTCATCCCTTCCATGGTGAAATACTTGGCTTACTCTTTTGTGAGGCAACATGTTCTGAAATTCATTTAATGTAAAAAAAAAAGCCCTGTTAGTTGTTGAAATGACAGCAAACGCTTTGACAGGCATCAAAGGATCTGCTCGTATTCCTCAAATTTAGTTTCATAGGAAATTCCAAAACTTGTTGGTTTTAATCCAGCAGAGAATAAAAGCCCATTGCAAAACTGGGGAATTCCCCACAAAAAAAGGAAGTTCCAGTTCACGCAGTTCTGGTTACTCTCATGAGCTTTAATTTCTTGCTTGCACACTTCCCTCTGCTTCTCAGACTCTCTGATGTAAGTGCACAAAGGTGGCACAGCTGCCCAGCCACATCTGCCTTCCCCCCCTCCACACACCCCCCTACTCTGCCCAGCCACAGCCTCCCGGGAAAAGCACCAGCTCAGAAGAGCAGGGAGTGTCTTGGAGCTCACCCAGTGCAGGAGAAGGTGCCTCTGTTTATCGGTGTTTTGCCCCAAAAGCAGTTCAGGAAGAAAGCAGAACAGGGCTGGCAGTTTGGCCAAACATGGTTATAAAGGCTAGGACTCAGCTTGTACCACTGGGAGGGGACACCTCGCTGAGGAGGGTAAAGCCCTTCTCCAAACTTGCTGGAAAACCAAACTAAGGTTTGGGCAAATTTTCTGCAAAACAGGAAAATCAAAGCTCTGCTGGAGCTGCGGCATGCACCAAGCCTGGTTCCTCCTGGGCTTGTCCCTGGTAGAAGTGTGCCCACGTGGATCCTCTGCCTAGGCAGGAGTGACTTACTCTTCTCTGCTTGGACATCTGTATCTACCAAATGAACAGGATTACTCCTATGGCAGCTTATCTCTGCTCTGTAGCTAGGGTATTTGTTGAGGGATGGACAGATGGATGTTGAAGCACTTGTGGGAAAACTGCTATTCTCCCTCCCCAGCATGACTGTGCCAGCTCATCCCCTTGAAGGGGGTTGAATGTAGAATGTCCAGAAGGGGGTTGAATGTAGAATGATTTGATGCTGGATAAAAAGATACATGAGAAACATTTCCTCACCTGTAGTGTTTTTTTTCTCTATCTGGTTTCCATTCTTCAGCATCTGTCATGAAAAGAGGCCGGGAAGATAGATAGAGCTAATTATTAAAGTTTCGGGACTGGGGAGGGTGCTGCCTCAAGCCCTTTGCAATTTGATCAGCCTGCTAGTTTCCCAAGAAAGACGAGACCCTTGCGCCCGATCTGCCTACCACACTCCGGTTAAAGAGAAGGGCAGTCTCCTCGGACCCTCTGCAGCTTGGCCAGCCTGCCAGGCTCACGCTGGCAGCATCACTGAAACCACAGTCAGTCTTGGTAGCGCACAGGATTGGAGGACATTCGCCTACCCTATTCAGGGACCCTCACGAGCAGCAACACTGAGCAAATCCCTTAAGTGTTAAATCAACAATAACAATTTATTATGTAGATTCGTGACAAAAAGCAGATTCAGATGATGCTGGTGATAGTAAATTGACTGTGAAGATGGATTTAAAGTAACAACCTAAACCCATAAACAAACCTAAACACTAGAGATTATTAATAGCCAGCTTGACGTTAGTTGGTATTTAAGCGCACAAAACACAGAGCTCTTACCCAGCAGGCGCCCCTATGTGGCGGGGGGGGGGGGGGGGCGGCGGGGT
>NW_010418251.1:0-15106 GCF_000710305.1 Buceros rhinoceros silvestris | reverse complement strand
TGGGGGGGGGGATGGTGGGGTGGGGAGAAGATAGGCTCAGTGTGTTGACAGATTCCAAATTTTTGGTGGTGGCCTTCTGTTCCTCGATTCTCCCTTTCACTCATCAATTTTTATAATGTTTCTGTACTTTTAGGTGGAGCTTCAGTGACTCTAGTCATCCATTCCTTTTGTTTTGATTGGATTAAAAATCTGTTGCTAACATTTAAAGGTGATAAAATATAGGGTGCATTCCCAGTGGGGAGTGGTCTTACCTTGGAGGTGGGTATCCTTTGGGATGGAGGTGTGGTTTTGTACTGTAATGACATTATAATGAGCAAAGTTCAGCTAAAGGACATGATTTCACCATCTTTGCTGGCACAGCAGCTGCGATCCATCTTCCTTGATAGCAGCTATGTGGTTAATCATAGCAGCCCATCATTATCCTGATAATGGAGACTAGCCGTGCCACCTTCGTGCTGCCCTGTCCCTGTTCCAGAGATACGGTACATTCCGCTTGGCCGGAGCAGGCCTTATCCATGGCAACCGCATTTCACTCCAAGGTGCTGCACTTCGTGTCAAGATGTGAGCTCAGTTTGGGAACAGTGTTTTCCTCACCTCCCCATTACCCGTTGTTTTCCCACAAGCATCACACAGATATTTGTTTTCCATGGAAAAACCATACTCACAACCAGGAAAATCAGCTTTCTGTTCTTACAAGCACCAGAGCTACTTGCTCAGGCCAGGAGGTTGCCATCCCAAATGGGCCTTTGTGTGGGCTCAGCCTGGCTGGACTTGGACATGCAGCCACAGGGAGACATGTCTTTCATGGCCCACAGATCTCCAGCACAAGCAGGTCCTGTGTGTACCTCAGCATGCCTGTGCTTGATTCATACTTGATTCATTGGTGTGTTTTGGGTCCTTTGCAACAAAATATTCTGGCATGAAGCTTCCCTTTAGCGTGAGAAAGAGGTTGCACAGGATCCCCAGCTGGGGCTTGTATTATTTTTACACAGTCCTGGCATGGACATGTCCTTCATGGACCTCCGCTCGCACACAGTTGCATAGGCTCTCTCTGTCCATCTGACCATGAAGGTTCAGGGTCTAGTTTACCATCTTGTTTCTACCATCCTCTCCAAACCTTTTAAAGTCCAAACCACACACTCCATTACCAGGGACCACTTCTGATTGTTTTCTTAGCCATATGTCTCGTACCTCAAGGGCCAGAAGATTTCTTTTTCTTCCAAACTCTTTAGACTCCATATAGGCTTTATCAACAACTTTTTATCTATTTATACCTATTTTTACTTGTTGCCAGTGTAGTCCCTATCTCAAAGAACTTAAACCACAAGCTTGAGAACAGAGATCCACATCCTCTGGTGCCTTAAATGGCTTTACGCTGTTAATTTTCAAGGACTACTATGAATGACAACAGATGAGGATCTGACATAGAAGCAATTTACAGAATTTACAGAAGCACTAATTTATAAATGCAGTCTCCTAAGTGAGTTTGTGATGTGAGCAACAACAGAAAAGGAGGAATTGGGGAGAACTGAGGGAGCAAGAAGGGACATCAAGGATGAACCCAATTGCATGTGGAAAGGTAAAACTGAGGAGGGGTCAGGCAATAAATAATGAGGCAGCTTATGCTAAATTATAGCGCCCGGCTGTGGGTGAACTGTTGCCATGAAGTAGTGTCACAGGTGAACCTAAAATGTTCAGGGGCCTTTAGAAGTTCACCTGGGACGCTGCTTCCAAATGTTGCCTCTCAGGGTTTGGGTCCAACTGGAGATGAGTCAACATGAGTTCAATTGCTGACAGTCATTGATGTTCCTTCCTGGAAGGCTGTAAAGAGCTGTTTTTTCTTAACATTTCAGATGAAACATCCTTGAAATGTCAGTGAGTGTGATGAAAGGTATTTACAGCAGAACTGCCTGGAATGTGTATGAGGGGATGACGACAAGCAAGGAAAGAAGAAAAGAAAGCAAGCAGAGATGTAAACAAGTGAAAATATAGGTTTATTTATTAACACAGAATTTAACATCCCAGTAACAATCCAGTTGTTCACTGTTACACTGGAATATGTGTTACACATCAGTGTCTTCTGCAAGGCTGTTTCTCTTAGCAGTTAGAGCCTTTCTTTCCTGCTAGACTTTGAATCTGATTTCCACATAATCTTAGTTACTTTCCAACTGAGTCAAGATACTGGAATGTTTGTTTTGGAATTGCCCAAAATCAGCTTTTCCTTCTTTTCTTGGAGATTCACTTCTATTTCTGCACAGAGTTCATGAAGTGCCCAGTCTTAAAATTCTCTGCAGCCAACTAGATTCAATGGCAGCTTTGCACACGAAAGGCTTTGTCCAGAGTCTTGATGCTGCTGTGGATGAAATGCATGGAATCATCTATGTCAAACTGCCTGATTAGACAAGAATTTTCCAGTAAACTTAAAGTGAGGAGAGTAATCAGGTTCCCTGGATAACTCTAACCAATTTCGCAGCTGTTTCTGTGGTGAAAGTGGCTGACGAGAAAGGAATTGAATGATGGGGAGATACATTGAGCTGCTTATCTCTGTCATGTCTTGATTAATACAGCTGAAAGGCAGAAGCTGTAACTGAACATGGGGTTCCATGCTGAAGTCACTAACAGACACATGTTTTGAGGGGAGGAGAGCAGACAGACCAAGCTGTATTTGGTACATGAATATTGGTAAGTATTATGTTTACCTAAGCATTAGGAAGAAAAAAAATTAGAAAATAACAATGGGGTATTCTTTGGGTTTAAAATATTAAACAGAGGCTAAGTGACTGGTTCTGAGCTCTGAAAAGCCTGTTTACATCAATCATTGACAAAGTGAATATGTGAAACTTATTTGGCATATTCAGTTCCTGGAATGAGACTTTGAGCTTTTTGTTATGGAAAAATGTTCCCTTAAAGTAACTGCTTTATCAGTGGGATTAGCACCATCCAGAGTTAACTCTCTACTGAAATAAATGGTCCTTCCTGACAGATCCAGGACAATACTTGGCTCTTGTGAGCATTGTCCTTCCTCGTGCAAAGGTGCTTGAAACAGGGAGTGTGTAGATGGGTGGCATAGCTACAGTTCATGGGACTGGATTCACCTGTATGCTGGGGAATGAACAGATCACTCCACTTTTGGATGAGCTGAGTTAGTGTTCTTGGTATGAATGTAAATACTTAAGTGGAAAGACTTTCTGTCTGCAGTTATATTTGTTCTTATTACAGAGCCATTCCCCATCTCATGCTTAATTTACTTTCTTAATGTTGTCAAGTTGCTCTCAAAATTAGAACCTGTTTTGATAAAACAAAAATACCAGGCAGGACTCTCCAAAGTACAAGTAGTCTGAAGCCTGTGTGGAATCACCACCCTGGAGACTGGTGAATTACTGGAGACAATCTTTTAGAAAAAGATAATGAATAATAGAGCTATTTTTGGATGCACTTTTAAAATCAGTGGTTGTCTAAGAATGGTAGCTTCTAGCACAGCCTTCATTGTAATCAGAAAACGGATCCATCCATGGAGCTCAATCACACATATATCACACAAGCTGACAAGCTCACAATCTATCACCTTTCTTTCATGCTGCACTTCAAAGTGATAATTATTATAATGGGTGATTATTCTAGTTTTGAGCAGTTCAAGGAATTTCTGATATGGGTAAGAAGGTGTAACTTTTAAAAACCTTTGCTTCATATAGATTTTCCCTATAATTGATCATATACGTCTCTGTGATATAATCCCTAGGAAATTATCTGGGTAAAACCTATCATTTTTTTCTGCTTTGAGATTCTTAGATCCATGAGAAAAGGTTCTCTATTCTCTCTTTAATTATTTGTTCTGGCAGTAAAATCTTTGGTGGCTGTTTAAGAAATAAACCTGGAATTTAAAAAGTCCCAGTAGGAACTGTGGTGGATATAATTTCATTATACATACCTCAGAAAACCTATTATTCTATTTGGAGAACTCTTTGTGGTCTGTTGGGAGAGTCCTAAAACAGAGAAAGAAAAACGCCTCCTTCTAAATTGCATCATACCTAAGTTTTAATTCTGAGCTTTGAGAAACCAGTGCCAAATTATTCAATGGCCACATGAAGAAGAAATACAACAGACTCCAATTTTCTTTTCTGTCAGCCTTGCCTTGGCCCTGTTTTGGACACGGGACAGACAGATGCTTATATAAACCTCCTCCATTCTGCAGAGGACCACAGAAAGCAACTGCCTGGAGCTCATATTTTGGTGGTCATTGGATGAGAAAGAAAGGCATAACCATGAAAGCTGTTCATATTGCATCTGTCAGGAGAGAAATTCCCCTAAGCGGAAACATCACTGCCAAGCAAAATGCAGTAAGTGGGTACCCAAGGAAGGAGAACATTTGCTTTTCAAGAAATACCATCGCATGGGAAGGCTCTGGGCCTCTGCTTCTCATGGTGAAGACTGGAGCGGGAGTGGATATATCTGTGTTGGATGTTTTCCCTCTTATTGCCATTACGAGGCAGGGAATAACCCAAGGATTTTCCTTATTTGAATGGTCTAAAAGGCAGGTGTGTGAGACTGTGATGAACACATTGGGAAAGTGCTTCAAACCACTGAGTTCCCTCCTATGGTCATGGGGGAGGAGGGCAGATGGATCAGGATCTGATCATGTCCTGTTTCTTATGACCCAGAGAGGGTGGCCAGAAGGAGGCAAGGCAAGGCCAGCCAAGGGGAGAAGAAGAGTATATAGTTTTCAGGTACAAAATAAGAAATGGGATCTTCACATTTTCTTTGACTTGTCCATGAATATGCATATCCATCACCAAAGACTAAATTGGCCCATTTGGTATCCAGGTGGCCTGTGGTGTTCAAAATAGCCATAATTTATTTCCTGTTTTGATTACTTTCATATTTCTGATTAATATCTATCACAACTTTGTGATAAACTAGAATAAACATAATGGTAAGAGAGGACAGCCTTCCCTGTCACGGTAGGACATGATAAGTCAATAATTCCTTGTATGTCTTATCAGTTCCCACTAGACAGTTCCTCATAGTCTTCATTGTGCTCTGCAAACAGGGAGGTCTCCAAGTGATGTGGTTAAAGATGCAGCTTTTGTGAAAAGTCAGCTCTATTCTACTTGGCATGCTGTGTCTTGCCAAGATGGAATTTATGTGATTAAAACCAATATTAAGAAAAACCCCACCAAGCGTGGCTGGCTCAGAACAGTGTGATACCAGTCAGACATGAAATGACATCACTGACTGGTGAGGTGAAACAGGTCAGCTCCTCTTCATTGACAAGGATGTTTGGAGAGGGCTGATTGCCTGAATGGTTTGGGCTCCTCTGTTGTTCCCAGACACCAGACATGCAAATCTGGATACAGCTCAGAGAAGAGGTCTGGCCCTAATGCGGTGCATGGTTACAGAGCAAGCACTCTGCAGTACCTCAACACTCCCCATGCAGCCCCAGGAATGTTTCACCCTGCACAATTCTTGGATGAGCAAGAAGTCTTTGTTGGCTCTCCAGGAGGATGGATGATCTTTTGCCTGCATTCCCAGCTGAGCCTCATTCAGTGTCCTGAAGGGCAAGAACTCCTTTGATGATGTTTCATCAGCTTGATTTGCCAAACAGGTTTCAGCCAACTTTTGGTGTGTGGCTGGTAATGCAGTCTTAACTAGCCAGCAGCCAACTCTGCAATCAGATGTCAGCCTCTGGCTTCGGGCAATGGGCTTCTTGAGAGAGCACCTGCTGGGGCAAGAGTCTCACCCGGGGCTGCCAGGACCACAAGCTACTGCCTCATCATACACATCTGGATTCACTGCACCCCCAGTGTTAGCAAGTTGGGACACCCTCACAGGAGGAACTGCTTCTGGTCAGCTGTGAGAGCTATACAGAAGCCTTTTGGTGAAATCTCATAAGGCAGTTAAAACACTCAGACAAATGCCAGAATTGCTATTCTTATTGGCAGATGATTTTCCCTCTGTGGGATAGCATTCCTGAGGCACATGTCATCAGCCCAGTCTCACTATGGCCTTCTTTCTCAGTAGAAGATCTCCTCTCCCATGTCATGACAGTGGTACATTTGGGCTTGCAGAAAACCCGCAAGCTCTAAGTAGAACTAATGATTGTCTTGTAACATAATTCGTCCTGTGTCCACCCTCAATTCCGTTTCTGCACTTCAGTCAAAGCACTGCAATTCAAAGACTGCAAGGTGCCCACCATTTTGGGATATAATTTTTTTCAAATAAGTCGTTCACACCCGGATAAGAGTTCAGCTCCATGGTCCTGCAGATAGCCTCAGCAGGATCTCACCAGGGCGTACTGGATGTGGAAAGGAGTGCTTTCTCTTGAGAGTCTACATCTGCTCATGTTCGGGTGAGTCCACCTTCTTGAAATAGTCATGGCATTTTGATCGGATGATCATGAAGCATCTAGACAATAAAGCCATGGACTAAGATGTGGTGAAGGCCACACTTAGTGAAGATTATAGTGGGGGGCTAATAGTCTTTCCAGAGGTCTTAGATGCAAAGGAAATGGCAAGGAATAAATAGGAATGCAGCTAGTAAGTGTTCAGAGAACGGTTCAGACATGAGAGAGTGACACTCATAAAATGCCGTTGAGTTTACCATCTTGTTGACACTGAGTTTACCAGGGCAATTGCATGCCTGATGGCTAGCCTGGGCTAGAGGTTGTGTTCCAGTTTCACCTGGTCTTTAAGCCATACCCAGAGGGCTCTGCCACCAGAATGAGAGCACCCACCATGGACTCATCTGCTTTCCTGAGCTTTATTGTGCAGGGTTCACTTCAAGGAATATCAGATAGTCTTTGGTAGTAAACAGCCTACAAAAAAAGAGGATAATTTTCCTAGCTGTTCCCAAATTTCCTGCATGGGAAGTGGGGGAAGAAGCAGAGAGGAGAATGTGGGTGTCAATGAGCCCGCCAGGCATGGCTGTGTGTGGTGGTATCACTGTTTTCAGTCTTCTGACAACACCATATCACATTACAGTTCTGAATGGTCTGTGTGCTGCAAGGCAGCTCTTCTGCAGGAACGGAAGCTGTGTGTCTGTTGGTCAGCCATGTCTTGTCTTTAGCTTCTCAGCCTAAGCTAGGATTCTCATTAAGCCTCTGTCATGCCTAGTTCTTCACTTAAATTACAGCTCAGCAGTGGTCTTTAAAAGGTTTTAACTGAACAGATGTCTTCCCATGTGAACATCATCTTGAATCATGCTGGTGCCCTGGATACCTATCCTGGCTGCAGGGACCTCTTTGGTACATATAATTGCCTGCCAAGAGGGCAGGGCTTGTACTGACCCAGAAGAGATTTGTACATCTTCTCAGGAGAATCTGTTCCTATCCCAGCCTTGGAACACACTGGCCTGTCTCAGCATGAAACCTCTCTATTGCAGTGATTTATCCCCTCTTCGCCCAAGAGGCAGATGTGTATTTAATGGCCCTCATGTTATCACCTGAGCCACGGGAATAAGGCAGCTACCACTGCACTAGATGCATACCTAAAAGGTTGTTTGTGTTTACCTTACTGTCGGTGCAGACTACACCTAGCTTGTTTGAAAAAGCTGCTGCAGATGCAGGTTAATGCTGACAGTTCTTTAACTGCTGGCGTCAAGTAATAACATGGTTGATGTTGCCTAGGGGATTAGCTGGACCCTACATTGTCTCGTGCTGCTTCTTGGTGTTCTTGGCCCATGTATCTGCTGTAATTGCTTTCCCTGGTATCAAATCAGTGCCAAGCTACAGGGTCTCTAACACCCTGTGATCTCTCACAGCAAAAAAAGAAAATAATTCCTGTAACATTTAATCTTGAAAACTCCTTGTGAATTCTGGGGTGAGCAGGGCCGTGAAAGCTTCTTCAATAGAATCAACCTTGTACCAAGAAAAAAAATCCTGTCTTTCGTGAAATATTAATTCAAGTTGCCAGCATCAGCATTCCAGGATTTTGCTTTTTCAAAGTCATTGGGTTGAAGGAAAACACACTTCCAGTCCTTGGTCCTCCAAATACAGAACAGAGCTGTTTGGAGAGTTGTTTTTCAGACGGATCCTTGCCTGAACTGCTTGACTCTTATTTTCCATTTGGTCTAATCATCCCCAGCCTTGAAATTAATTATTTTGAAGCCAGATTCTGGGAGTGGGAGCACCCGAGCCTCACAGGCATTGTTAGAGCTGGGTTCTGCAGAGACCATTAAGAGAACTTGCTCATTCTCTTCCCCAGTTTGTTTCCCTACCAACACCATGTAGTGTTCTCTCATTTAAAGAAAAGCCACCCAGCTGGTCTGGTCTCCACAATGTGCTTCTAGTCAGATTTTAGCAAACCAGTCTGAGGAAGTGCAGCCCTTTCTGGGGAAAATCCCAGCAATCCCACCACTCCATTAGCCAATAAATCAAAGCTCACACTTCAGCACCCTCTTGGCAGAAGGGTGCAAAAACAGTACCACTGCGAAGGGGGAAGAAATCCCAGAAACACACAGAACAGTAATAAGAAGAGACTTGTGATGAAGCATTCTTCAGCAGTAACAGTGTTTTAGAGACTCCTGCCAGTGCTACTGAGGACATGCTGCAGTGTTGTGCAAAGGCTCCTGCTACACAGTGCTAAAAAGTTCATGATCAGTTAACGGTGAAGGGAGCAGCCTCTGTCAGCTGTGTTAGCTCCGTGCGGTTACTGAACACCACGTGGTACCACATGTGAAATAAAATGGAAAATACCCCCAGTGAAAGAGGGGAGCCATTCAAGGAAAAGACACAGCACAAGGAGCTGCAGACTCTGGGACAGACACCACAAACACAGACAAGACTTTTCATTTGGAAGGAGATGCAAAACCTGCAGTGGTTCCATCACTGTGCAGCATTAGAGGCAACAGAGGTTGCCAATAGCTCCAAAGCAGACATGGGTGATTAGCCCCAGAACAAACTGGACAGTGTTTATTCTAAATTGGATACAGATGCCCAAATCAGCATGGTGGCAGAAACAGTCTTATTAACCCTTGAAGAGACACCAGAGATAACACAAGACAGGCAGTAAACCCTAGAGACCACATGAACTAGTATTTACCAAGAAAGGGTGGGAAATGCAAGCTCTCATAAGTGCCGAAGTGAATGTCAATCTATCTGTTACATTCAGGAATGTGTATGTGCAGGAAACTGAATCCCTTTACTATTTGGGAAATTTTATATGCTGGATTTCAACAAAAAGGATGGGCACCGAAGAGAGAGATCAGCAAGAAGTGAGAGATCAGAACTGGAGAACATAAAAAATTTGTGCAGATTTCAAAGGATTCCTGTAAATGCATTGGGATGGGTTAGTGCATGCATGTTAGTCTCACTGCACGAGAAGGGAATGTTTTCTTAAGGGTATACTTGATGCCAGGTATTTTTCTACACTTGACACTCCAGCATCAGCGGGTCTCTGGCAAAGGTGTAAAAAAACCAGCACGTTTGCTCACATTCAGCACTCTGTTAAGGAGGTACAATTTTCTCCAATCACCACTGAATTTGCATTCCGCAGCCCAGATGTTTCATTAGGCCAACCAATCATCTTTCGTTTCTCTTACTGTGGGCAAGGATGGAGTCTGCCCTCACAGGTCTTTTAAGGAGCGCATCAAGTAGTGTAGTACTGGTAAAGCTGATGCTGTATTTGGGCTAGGAACTCGACACAAGGCCCCTTCATTCTGTGTTTTTTTCCCATACTAAGACCTGGGAAAACACAGTAGAAGCAGTCATGCCAACACACCAAGCTGCTCTGACACCGGCTGGAGCAGTTAGGCTAAAGCAAATATGCTTGTGCTACCAGATAGAGAAGATTTACAGAAAAGTGTGTGTCTCATCTTCCTCAAACAAAACCTGGAAGCTGCACGATGCAGAGACTGAAAAAATCTTATTCAGGTGGAGAAACTGAAGGAATCACTAAGTCCTGCTGTAAGGGCAATAGCAGGCTGGCCAAACTAGCTGTGGTCAGAGCCAGAGGATCAGTTTGTTCAGGGTGTGGATATTTCAGTACAAGTGCCAACACATACACCTCAGAAGTTAATAGGACATTTTACACCAGTGAGGTTGGTTATTTATGCTGGAAGCTATAGGTTAGGATTGTCTTGATTGTTACTTGCTGTTACATTTTGGCTTGGGGAACAGAAAGGTGTGGGGAGCTGCCTCTTTAAGGGAGGCTGGCAAGGGCCTGCCAGAAAGAGCTGTGCTTGCAGAGGTGTGTCAGGCAGCCCAGAGCAGCTGGACATCAGGCTTTGAAACAAGCATGTCTGTGTCCTTTGCTAGGACTGATGGCAGGACATATTTAGCTTTCTACCATTTAAATGTACAAATTACTGCTCTGTGACTCAATTAATAGCTTCAGTGCTACTAGCCAGGCTCTTGTCCTTGAAGGGCAAAAGCCATCTCTGTGACTATTTTGCTCCTGTAATGCTGCAGACTGGTTCTGGTTTTCATGATGTGGCCCAGACCCAGAACTGATGCTGGCCTCCCAGCTGGCTCTCCTGGACCTGCCTACCCACCACGTTCCCTCTGCCAGGGCAGCACATCATACTTCTCCTTCCTCAAGGACAGACGACGAACCAACTCTTATCTTTGTTTTGGAGGAAAATTGCTACAATTTCTGATAAAACTGAACTTACCAGTAATCAATTCATTACCTCTGAGAAAAGGGTGTCAGAGTGGACACCCATCTCCTCTTCAGGCACTGGGACTCGTGCTTGACTTCTACAAGCAAATCTCTGCCGCCCCACATCGAGTGACTGTGGGGAGGGATCGCAGCCTGGTGTTCCTCTTGTCTGTGCTATGCATGGTCACCAGTGTGCACTGCTCCAAACTCTGTCACGTGCTCCTGCGTCCTGTGGGATGTGTCCTGTGGATGTCCCAGGACATCCACAATCATTGCGTCGTTGGGTGGGAATGTAGTGACTCCACGGTGAGTTAGTGCCACAGGGCCAGCGTTTGCTGAGGGGCAGTGATGGTCTTGTCAGGCTCAGCAAACCCTGCGCAAGGTCAAGGCCATGGACAGGTGGTGGGCCCCCACAGGCATGGGCTTTCCCAGTGGTAGAGACATGTTTTTACATAAAACTTCTTTGGCTTCCCAAGACTGAGAGAGCCAGATTTGTTTTGGGTGAAAACACAGCATAATGTGGTTAGGTATTTTCTGACTGAACTTTGCAGAACCTGAGAAAGAAAATGTAGTGGGAGAAGTAGGAGACAGTGAACACCAGGACGCTACATTTAAGAGATGGCAAGGGTCTCAGAGGACAAGGCAAAGATCAGAGCAGCCTTTGCTCTCAGAAAGATAGATATTGTTTACTGAGAGACTGGAAGATGATATTGTGCTCTGGAAAAAAGTATTAAACACTATCGAGGGGAAGGGAAGGTTGAGAGATTTCTAGATGGCACCACAACTGGGGTAGAACATAGTGACTCCTTTGGAAAAAAATGGAAACAACAGCCAACCACCACGACGTCTTGGGGGACTGCATCCAAGATCTGTGCATTAAAATAAAGCCATATTATTAACCTAGAAGTGGGAAGTAAATGACTAAGGGTACCCTAAGTCTCCTAACACTGCAGAGGAATGGGTCACATTAGGAAAGCATTAAGATAAATCACTATGTGCACATAATCCTATGCTGCATTCTCATCATCCTCAAGTTTCCTGCAAGGGTTGTACTTTCTACCTGAAGACTGCATAAAATGTTGGTTCTTGATTTCCTGGTTGCAGGTAACCGTCTCAGAGCAGGAGAGGGACACATAGGAGACTGAGTGGGGGAAACCCATGAGCAAGCAGAAGGCACAGATTTCACGGGAAGGACAGTGAGCAGAGATACTGGAAACATGTTCCTGTCTGGGAAAGATGTTCATTTCTGCTCCTCGCTGTTTTGGTATGGCACAGCTTGAGGGAAGGAAGGAACAGAAGGAAGCAATATCAAAGGAGTGAGCTTGGGAGAGACTGGTTTCAGGCTGCAGCTGGTCTATGCCAGTTTACCCTGCACCAGAAGGGCTGTGAGACTGTAAAGCAAAGAAGACGATACAGGCTTGAACTCCCGTATCATGACACCGTTATTGAAGACAGAAGAAGAAAGATTTGGTCTGAAGGCCTGGAAAAGGCTAAACAAGCCACCTGAAGGAGAGGATCTGATCTGAAGCTTTTGACCTTATCTTTAAAGACTCAAGAAGGAACAAGGGCAAAGCCCTTGCAGGGCCACCTCCAGCAATGCTGAGGGCACCTCACCTATCACCCTTGATGGTGGCTGTACCCAGGCAAATGTGGGACCTTGTGCAACAGCTAACAGCAAACATCGCCTTTTCTTGATCCCTGGAATTGTGGACAGTCAACCAAAACTGAGCAACTCCCAGCATCCAGCCTGTGGTGTACCTGCAGACATAGAAGGAGATGTAGAGTGCTGGGGAGCTCAGACCACCACAGGCACTGAAGAGGAAGGAGGGGTGATGTGTGGCGTATTGATTCACGGACTCCAGGTTATGATCAAAGACATTTATTTAACAGCACAGCAAGTCTTATATACCCTGTGTTCCAGAAACAGTAATTTTCCACTAAAGCAGTAACTTCCCAATATCTTATCAGTTCTGTCTTACTCCCTTATTTCCCAGACCATGTCTGTCCAAACATTTACAGTTCTTTGCAACGGTTTCTAAATTGTGCTTTTTCTTCTTCTGTGTCTTCTGCAACTGCTCACAGATCCCATGGCTTCTTGCTGACCAAAGCATTATGCCTCGATTTTCTTCTGATGATAGATCACCAGCTAACCCCACAGTGATGCTCCTTCGGAGGTGGAGACTGCAATGACATATAGAAGGTGACTTTGACTAGATATGGCCTAAGATAACCAGGAAGACTGGAGAGGTACAAACTGCTGAAGGTTGTGAGCTTGTAACCCCAGCTGACATGGTTTTGTCCAAGAACAGAAGGTGACTGGTTCAAGGCATGGAAGATCTGTAGACATGGGGAAAGATACTGACCATGTAAGGCTCTTTGAGGGAGGGATTTTTTTACTAGCAGTCCTGGATAACGGGGGAGGTACCAGTTGACTGGTAGTTAGCCAGTGTGACTCCCATCTACAAGAAGGGCCAGAATAAGGACCCAGGGAACTACAGGCCTGTCAGTCTGATCTCAGTGCCAAGGAAAGGCATGGAGCAGATCATCCTGAGTGCCATCACGTGGCATGTACAGGATAGTCAGGTGATCGGGACCTGTCAACACAGATTTATGAAAGGCAGGTCCTGTTTGATCAACCTGATCTCCTTTTATGACAAGGTGACCCACTTAGTGGATGAGTGAAGAGCTGTGAATATTTTTTACCTAGCCTTTAGTAAGGCCTTTGACTCCTTTTCCCTCAGTATTCTCCTGGAGAAACGGGGTGCCTATGGCTTGGATGAGTCTGCTCTCCACTGGAGAAAACACTGGCTGGTTGGCTGGGCCCAGAGAGTTGGGAATGGAGTCACATCCAGTTGGCAGCTGGTCACCAGTGGTGTCCCCCAGGGCTCAGTTATGGGGCCTGTCCTCTTCAACATCTTCATCAATGATCTGGACGAGGGGATTGAGGGCATCCTCAGTCATTTCACAGATGACGCCAAGCTGGGTGCGTGTGTCAATCTGTTGGATGGTCAGGAGGCTCCACAGAGGGATCTGGCCAGGCTGGATCGATGGGCCAAGGCCAATAGTATGAAGTTCAATAAGGCCAAGTGCCGGGTCCTGCACTTGGGCCACAACAACCCCCTGCAACACCACAGGCTTGGGGAGGAGTCGCTGGAAAGCTGCCCAGGAAAAGGACCTGGGGGGGGTGCTGTTTGACAGAGTATGAGCCAGCAGTGTGGCCAGGTGGCCATAGACAGCCAATGGCATCCTGGCTTTTATCAGAAATAGTGTGGCCAGTAGGAGTAGGGAAGTGACTGCACCCCTGTACTCGGCACTGGTGAGGCCACACCTTGAGTCCTGTGTCCAGTTTTGGGCCCCGCACTTCAAGAAGGACATTGAGGGGCTGGAACATGCTCAGAGAAGGGTAATGAAGCTGGTGAAGGGTCTGGAGAGCAAATCTTATACGGAGCTACTGAGAGAACTGGGGTTGTTTAGCCCGGAGAAGAGAGGTCTCTCCCCCTCTCTCAGGGGAGACCTTATTGCTCTCTAGAACTTCCGGAAAGGAGTTTGTAGAGAGGTGGGAGTTGGACTCTTCTCCAATGTGACAAATGACAGGACTAGAGAAAACGGACTAAAGTTGCACCAGAGAGGTTTAGGTTGGATATTACAAAAAATTTCTTCACTAAAAGGGTTGCGAAGCAGTGGAAGAGGTTGTCCAGGGAGGTGGTGGAGTCCCCATCCCTGGAAGTGTTTAACAGACGTGTAGATGTGCTGAGTGAATTGGTTTAGGCAGTGCAGGGTGGACAGTTGGACTCGATGATCTTAAAGGACTATTTCAATCAGATGATTCTGTGATTCTGTGATTTTATTGACGGCTTGGGTGTGCTAAAGGTGATGCTAGAAGGAAGGAAGAAACCAGAAAGGAAGAAATGAGATTTGAGATCATGGGTACAAGGTTTGCTGGAGGTGTCAGAGGAGATAATCTGACACTTCTTAGGATAGAGGAGGTAGCATTAAGTCTCACCAGAGCACAGGCTTTGAGTGCAAATGTTTCTTCCCTGACGTCTTTACTGCATTTTGTGTCATGGGTGTGAGAGTTTCTGGTTGAGAAAGTACAACCACCACCTCTAAAGTACCAAGTGCTCAACAGCTACAGGGGTTGGGGTCTTCTCTTTGCCTTATATTCAAAGGGGAGTTTGTCGGGTAGTTTTTCCATCTGCCTAACGAGAAATTCCACCTTGGCTGGAGATTATGGTAAGAATTTAAGACCTACTGAGATGTTTTAGTACTGGTGTCTCATTGAAATAATGGGATTTAGGTCCTCAAATGTGTTTGTGGTTTGGTTTCCCCTTGGGGAGAGGAAGATCTGGGGGCGGAAGGTCAAGCCAAGCAACCAAGGGGCTGTCCTCCTGAAAGACAGCGGTGACTCCTGTCACAGGAGCCCTCCATAATCCCTGGGGATCTCAAGAGGGTGCACACCTGGGGTCTGGCCCAGGAGGTTGTCCGAGGACAAGGTGAAGCCCCACCAGTGCCCA
>NW_010418250.1:11488-14532 GCF_000710305.1 Buceros rhinoceros silvestris | reverse complement strand
GGGGGGGTGGGGGGGTGGGAGGGGAGGCAGGGGAGGTTGCGGGGGATGTTAATCCGAACAGCTAATCCACAACCTACTGAACAGCAGGACCAGAGATCTGTTATGGAGCAGAGTCTAGTTATTCGCTTAGCTGTGTGTCACAGCGATACGAGCAGCCTGATTTAGAAAAGGCAAGGCAAATTCAAACCAGCCATTTGGAATTTGCCGTGCTGTGGGAGCTGAGCACTGGGTCAGCAAAGTTCAGGCAGACAGCTGCAGTATGAACTTCCTTCCTTTGTACTGGTGTCTCCTCTGCAGCCTCCGCTCCTTGTAGCACCTGCAGTAGCAGCAGCCATGCTGGTGCGGGAGGGAGCTTTCTGGAGCAGGGTTTCTGCAGGAATCAGCTATCGATCCCCGGCTGGTGCCAGCTCAAGAGCTGATGGCCTCTTGTCTTTCTGCACAGCCGGTTCCTTTTATCTTTAATCTTCTCCTCATGCACAGACCAATTTAGGTAGATCACTAAATTATCCAGGGACTGGAAAAGAGGTGTAGGTAGAGGAACCTACCTGAAAGTGAGAACCACTGAATAGATGTGCATCAAAGAATGGAGACTAGCCCAAGCCCACACTTCTTGCTGTCCTTGACTGTTGTAGAAGGTTTGTTTATTTACATCTCTCTCTCTCCTTCTGTCCTTTTTACTCACCTATTGATTACCCTTTGCAACATGGAAGATAGTTCAATAGTCTTCTCTGGCCTTTGCCATTCCTAAAAACATCTTAGCCTGTGCTTTGTTTGAGCTTTAGTTGCTTTGTTTGTATGTCTCATCCAGCCCTTTGACACAGATAAATAGCCCTTCCTCAGTGCCTAGCTTTGCCTCTGCCTGCACACACATTTTTTTTTACCTACTCCCTGATTTTTTTACCTGAGTATGGGACTATGAAAAGGATGTTATAGAAAACCCTTAAAAAAGTCAACTCTCCCCTTCTCCAAATCCACTGACAAAAAGAAACGATCCCACACCATTCTCAGCCTTCTTTCTACTGTTTTTCCCTCCACATGTTGGCACGAAGAGCGTGAGATTTGTGAGTCCAGGATGCAAACAAACCTTCCACAAAACACCTGCTGTTTTATTCCATCTCACTCCATGGGTACAGGCCAGCTCTGGGGGCAGCTGGCGCTCACAAATTTTGAGACACTTCTGATATAGGAATTATATTAGACTTCTAGCTATTGAAATGTGTATGTGAATGAGTGTACTAATATAAATGCTCTTCTTTAATTCCTGGGAGAATAGGATAGTGTGTCTACATGGAGAAAAACTTCCTCTCCATTAAAGAAGAGTTTTCAGTGGCATTTTGCTGTGTGAAATGTTGGTTATAGGCAGCTGCGCAGTAAAGAGCAACTGAACAGATCTTATGCCCACAAGCACTTTGGCCAATGACAATCCTAAATAAAGCACATTGTGCTGGATGTCTCTTGCCTCGCTGCTGTGTGCAGGTTGGTCCATCTTACAATACACATCCTTAATGGGAATGCAGCCGTGCCCTCCTGTCACTCTGCTAGCTTGTGCATCTAACCTGCAAAACCACCTGTGTGTGTTATTTCATGGCATCAGCCTGTGGTGCCCAGTTCCATCACAGATTTTATGATGTGGATAAATCTCTACCGGAGAGACCAGCCAAAGTTGTTCGTGTACTCTAAGCATAATTGGATACCCCATCTCCAGAGATAAAAAATTAATGTGCTAACCTCAGTGTGCCTCCAAGCTGTCCTCCAGCTCCCCACACAGTCATCTTTGAAACATTTTTATTTCCAGCCAGGCAGGGGGCTGACCATGAATAAATGACGAGAGTCAGCCCCTCAGTTGGAGATGAGCTGTTTGTTCCTCTCCACAAGCAGCATCAATTTGCAAAGCTACATCAGGCCTACTTTTTCCCTGCCTCAGTGCTGATCCTCGCTGGGGCCATGATGGGAGCTACTTCTGAATGCACCTGCAGCAGGTGCCTTTTCAGGGAAAGTATGTACATTACCTTTAGCTGACTTCTCATTAGTTTAATCTGCTTAGATTTTTTCTTTTCCAGAGCTTGTTTTCATAAGGAAAAAGGGACAGATTACTAAAAGGAGCAGTAGTAGTTGTAGGCTTTGGAACTGCATAATGACTTCCACTCAAATTCTGTTCGCAGTTGTAAATTTCTCAGGCTTTTGTGCCTGTGTTTTGAGATACTGAGGAAAAAAAAAGGATCGGTTGTTTGGAGTTTTGGAATAGTGGAAAATTCCAAACTTGTTACCTATGTACAGGGACCCATAGGGGGCTTTTTGTTGTTTTGTTTGGAGTTTTGGGGGTTTTTGATATACTGCCTGGCCAGGACCTAAAATGTTGTTGCCGATGTGCAACTCTCATTGAAGAGAGGCATCTAGTGCTTCTCAGTAGTTTATGGGAAAACATTTCCGATTTGACTAATTAGTTTTTGAAAACCATGTGTTGCTTCAATGACATGTCAGCTCTTGAGACAAAATGATAATCATTTATGCGTTATTTATTGTTTCCTTTCTTGCTATCTCCTTGCTTTTTTCTCCTCTCTGTAGAATTTGAACCAAGTAAAACTCAGAAGTTTTGACTAAATTTGAACTTAGTTGCTCTTCCTTCTCCCACTCTTCCAGAGGGTAATTTCCAGTTCCAAAGCCTACAACATGTTGCAGGAACCCATTTCACAGCATTGACCTTTCTTACCTGAACACTGAGGGATGCTGCTGGATGGGGCTGTATATTGGGTACTGTAATCCCTCCTTGAGTTCCCTGGGCTGATGGGAATTATGCATTTCAGTGGTCCTAGGGCAAGTCTCGGGAGAGGTACCCCTCAAAATCAGGAAATCTGTATGCTAACTGACACGTTGGACTCTTGTCTGCCTTCCTATTCTGTATCTCCTACTGTTTATTGTCCTGAGGCATTAGACAGTTACGATGAGCAGTGGGATTTTGGCTCATGCTTTAGGTGTTCCTGCAGAAGGCTCTAGAAGAACAGTACACAGCCATTTCTATGAAGTTCTGCCCTATGTGCAGGAAT
>NW_010418250.1:10207-11393 GCF_000710305.1 Buceros rhinoceros silvestris | reverse complement strand
AATGCTGACTCCCCAGATGTACAAGATGTGATCAGCTGATGTTGAGTTTTCCCAGCTGTACCTTCCACTGCCCACCTCCCAGCTCATTCATCAGCTGTTCAACTTAAGGGCCATATCGATTCCTGTAGAAGACATGTTCAAATGCTCTTCCTTTCCTCTCATTCAGAGGCTTCCTCTCATTGCTACGGATGTACCTCCTTCTCGTAGCACCTTTTGTAGCTTGTAATGCTCCTTGGCCATGGCATTCCATGAGCAGGGGCTGTAGGAAAGACAAACCTGTCAGAGGTGCTACAAAATGTGCAAAGGCAACAGCTTCTCCTATCCCCACAGCACCAACTAACTCAAAGAGGAGATAAAATCCAGGGAGAATTGGCAATACTTTGGGTGGGTGGTTTGCAGCACCTCTCTCAGTTGCAGAGCCTGCTTCCGTGGCTGCCAGCAAAGGGCATGCCTGTGCTGTGTGCGGGAGTGTGGCACGGGGACCCTGAGCTAGCAGAGGTCCCCTGAACTGTGCAGGCTGATTAGCTCGACTCTGGGAGCAGAGCAGCTGCCACTTCCCAGTGCCACAGCCAAGTTCGGATCTCGTCTGGTGGAATACTGTGCCACATGGATGCAGATGTGTTGTTACTTACTTCGGCTGCACTTACAGCCTGCTGGGGGGTCTCTGTATCAAGTGGCCCAGCACTTCCCAGTTTGGGGTTAGGCAACAGGCTTATCTCTGGTGTTAATGACAGAGTAAACATACCCAGAGAGACTGGCCATTTCCTCTCATTCAGTTTGACTTACATTTTTTTCCTGGAAAACCACAATGAAAAAATCCTGCTATTAACTCACTGGCAAGAAAGACGCAGAAATGACTGTGCACATCTCTCCCTGGCGGCACATGTGTGAGAGAGCCAGAGCCTTGAATGTGTTTCAGCTGTACTTGGCCTGTTCTTCACCACACCAGGAGTTTTATATATAGGTTTTTCTTTAATTATTCCTTTCCAGAGCAGGGTTTAGCCCTGAGCAGAGAAGCACCTCCACAGCCTGCCTCTCTGAACCCCACCATCCCTCACTACACTCCAGCAATGGCTGGGGCAGGAGTGGGCATGCGCCCAGCCAGGTATCTCCCTCCTCTTCCTTCAACAAAAGCCACCATCCAAGTGTGGCTTTTCTTTTCCCTCCTCCTTAAAGCCATTTTGTT
>NW_010418250.1:9632-9937 GCF_000710305.1 Buceros rhinoceros silvestris | reverse complement strand
GCCCCGGTTGCGTGGGTGAGGGGCCGGCCCTGCCAGGGATGAGCACTGGCAGCGGCAGGCGGAGCGGGGTGGGGGTGAGGGTGGGGGGGTGGTGGCTGGCGACTGAAGGCACATGGGGGCACTTAGGCTGTAGGTTGGGATTATATGTCATCATGTCTTCCAAGGGGCTTGATGACCACAGGCTCAGACCCTTAGCTGGCGTTTTGCTGTGCAGGCGGGCAAACATGAGACTCGCACTACAACAGCTAGAAAAAGAGAGGAGTTGGAGAAGAAAAACACCCCCTACCAGACCAAGAGCCGTTCTA
>NW_010418250.1:5963-9511 GCF_000710305.1 Buceros rhinoceros silvestris | reverse complement strand
TTTAAAAAACAAAAAAAAAGCGAATCCACCCTTTTTCCTCCGTCACAAAGGGCATTGACTTGATTCAGTCCTAATGCAGGTTCCTGTGGTGTCTATTGTGCTCTGCAAATTTTAGTTGCAAACAGAGTAAACGGCCTGATTCAAAGCCTTTTGAATGGAATTGAAATCTTCCAGTGGACTTTATTGGTTTTGGATCAAGCCCAGAAGAAACAGGTAAGAGCTGGACAAAATGTGCTGGGAAAAATCCCCTTGGGAGCACATACATGTCCAACTGTAGCCAATTCACTGTAGTCATTTAAACAAAAGATGCACAGCCCCCCAACCTGACAGCAACAAACACTCTCTACTCCTCATTCTCCACTGCCTCTCCAGTGGTGTGGGAATGATAAAAAACAGGAACAAAATGCTACCAAAACTAGATGCACAGATCAAACTATGGTGACGCGTCATGCCGTGTTACTTACAGGCTGAAGAATTGTATGTGACTGTGATGCGGTACCAAGGAATAGAGAAAACAGTTTTTCTTTTAAGCACTGGTTCCAGCTCCAAGTTTTTAAAGATCATGAACTAAATCATCAAAATCACTTCATTCAGAAATCAGAAAATTAAAAGAACCCTGCAAGTTTCTATTTATTTGGGCTTTTGTCTGTGTGTATTCGAGGATCACATTTTGAAGGAAAGCTGCTTAAAATACCTGCATTCTCAGTTTTCCGATTAAAAAACAGGGACTAGAGTTGCTTCTTCTGAACTTGCCTTTCATTCAAGATATTCTCTCTAGCCATGACAGCTAGGAAACTGAGATTCTTACTGAGCCCTGTGGCTCCAGGAAATTACGTGGAAAAGAAAAATCCTAATTTCTTGATGTTATTTCTCTAGAAGCAGCTTGTTTGATTATTAAACTGAAACCACGAGGAAGATAACTTACTGTTTTGGGTTTGTTTTGTGATTACTTGGGGAGGGAAGAAGGGAAGCTAGAACTCTGCTTAGAGCCTTTGCCTTCAAAATCAAGAAGGCATAGAAGTTATTTTGAATATATAATCTCAGTCAATTTGTTTAGCTTTTTAGGTTTTGTCTACAGAACAGGGTTACTGTGTGATATACTACAGAATTTATTTAATTTACAGTAGTTACTTTGCATGAAGGCTTCTGTGAACGACAGTACCACATTTTAAGTAGGTCTTTATTCTGCTTAGCTTGGAATATTTTGAAATTAACTTGATTAAGCTAAGAAGAAAAAATGTTTCAGAATAAGGACATACCAAAGTTATTTGGAAATATTGACTTCATTCTCAGTCTGCATCCTGTCTTCACATCAGCTTTCAGGTACAGACAAACTATCACTTGAACTGTGCAGATCATTCTGTGTCTCTCCTTAATCCATTTTTAAAAGTATTTTTAAAAAATTGTGTACTGTGTTTATTTTGGGGCAGATATAGAAGAAGACAGGGCCTTTGATGAAACTCAAAAGCGACACTGAGTTGAAAGGGCAAGAGGCACTGATTCAAACCCCTATGAGCACCTTAGCTCATGCCATATTCCTCCTCTGAGTTTTGATCTGTTGTTGAAGTTGGTAATGTAAAAGAAAATCAGAAGAGTTTTGAGTAATTTAGGACAAGACCATGGTTTGTTCAAAGCTTTGCTTTAAAACAATTCTGGGTGAAAATTTTTTAGACAAAATCCTTGGCGGCCGTCACCCGATCCAAATGATTGAGCTCACTGGGAGTGAGCTACTTCTCATTAGCTGAGCGATCATCTGGCTTGAGCTAGCACCTCTACTTTTCACATGTAATTAACATGTGCAAAAAGTGGATACCTAGTTAATCACTGTCTCAGATGAAAAGCAGCAACACATTCTTCCCTTGTAATTTAATTGCCTTCAATCATGAATCCATTCCTATACTTACTTGTGTAAGTAATTTTATCAATTAAGGGGTGGGATTAAGGCTGGGCTTTTGCTGTATAATACCCTTCTCATGAATGTTGCATATTGTATCTTTCTATATTTGCTTTGTTTCTTAATTCCCTCATCATTTGTGAACTACAGTAAAGTAGAACTAAAAACTCCAAGGGCGTACACAAAAAAACCCCTTTGAAAGTAAGAACTCTGCTTACTGTCATGTGGAAATCTCTTTATTCTCAAACGTTCTGTGATTTAGCCTCGGGCTTTATTCACTGTACAGAACTGATCAAAAAAATAAACTTGAGTCAGGTTTGGTTCTAGTTTTTGCACCTGGTAGAACAAAGAACCATTGAAAAGAATCGCCTGGCTTACTTGGCTCTAGAGATACGTCATTTAAGACATCATTGATGTAACTTCAGGGACTTCTCATCTCTGTATGACTTTTCAGGTCCGATATCTCTATCACACTCAGCTGAGCCAGTTCCATGTTTGTGAGTGACGAGCAATAAATGAGCACATAGGCGCTCAAATTAAAAATTAAATTAAACTGGCAGAAAGAAAAGAAAAAGGAGGTGATCAAAGCCCGTGCTTATTTCTTTGCCAATAGTCTAGGAGAATCCCTTCAGCTTCATCACAGTCAGTGAGTACCCTTCACCTGTCCCACACGGCGCACGCAAACCGATCAGTATGTGTATTTTCACAAGGTCCCCTGGCCCATTTACAGTGTGACAGTCAGTGGATCTTAGGGTTGTAAGCTGCACGGGAAAAATTTAAGTCAGTATATGCGGAGTATTAAATCATTTATTCCATTCTGAATGGTGGTAGAAGTGGAACCTCTTTCCTAAGTCTGCTGACTGGCACCTTGGATGCTTGTTTTCATTTGTGGCCTCACCACAGAATTGTTGTGTGTTCCTGAGTAAGCCAGTTCATCACTCGACCTCCACATCTTTTAGCTGTAAAATGCAATGTGGTCTCCTCACCATGAGACTTAATTAGAGCCCAGCAACACTTTGGTTAGAGTCAGCGGCAAAAGAGGCTTTTGGCTTCACCGGAAGTTAGTATTAGGATCTCAGTATCTGTAAGGCCCTTTAAGAAACTCGGATGAAAGGTGCAGTAATGTAATAAGGAACAAAAAACCCAACCAACCAACCAAACAAAAAAAATCACGGAATGCTGAGCTTGCTGAGTTTGCACTGCACATGGCCTGTCTGTAGACACAGCTCAATATAAAGAGGTAATTACTTTGCTTTTTCAGAATGGGGCTGTAGTGGGAAAAAAAATAAAAGCTAGGGAGATCTGCTTTTTATACACAAATATGTACAAGTAGCAACTTTATGATCGTTTTGTTACCAAACAAAAAAAATCACGGAATGCTGAGCTTGCTGAGTTTGCACTGCACATGGCCTGTCTGTAGACACAGCTCAATATAAAGAGGTAATTACTTTGCTTTTTCAGAATGGGGCTGTAGTGGGAAAAAAAATAAAAGCTAGGGAGATCTGCTTTTTATACACAAATATGTACAAGTAGCAACTTTATGATCGTTTTGTTACAGCTCTTAAAATGAGCCGGTGCACTAGGCTTCCCCTTGCTTCCTGTTCTTTTTTTTTTTTTTTTTTGCTTATACCTCCTGCACTAATCAAAAGGCTCT
>NW_010418250.1:2615-5888 GCF_000710305.1 Buceros rhinoceros silvestris | reverse complement strand
TTTTTTTTTTTTTTTTTTTTTTGCTTAACCCGCGTGCACATATGAAATGCCTCTCTGCCAACAGGCAAAATGCTAACCTAACACTGGGAGAACTGGGGATCTGCTAATCAGGTCCATTTCAGAGCACAGTCCATTGTTCAGTAAACACCATCAGGGACTCCGTGACTGTGCAGGAAGATACTGATGTATTTGCAGCCTTATGGGGTTTATTTCTTTTCCTTAATTTCACCTTACCTGCAATCTTTCAGTTACTAATCTCCCAAAAAGCTTAGCTAATTAACAGCTGGGAGTTAATGAATAACTAGAGGCATCCAAACCAGAAAAGCAGATTGAACTTGGAGGAAATTTTAATTTTAAGTGTATGTCTTGGACTGCTACCAGAAGCCCTTTAGAATGTCATTGTTCTTTGGGGGAAATGTGGATGTGGACAAAAAGACCATTAATAAGGCTGTCAAAACATCTGCTAAAAATCTGCAAGTTACAAAACATTAAAAATACGATTAAATATAGATGGCACAGTTTAAAGGTCTTCATTTTCTAGTTTGCAGAAATCTTCATGGATTAGGCTTAGGCCAGGTATACCACTGGAAATTTTAAGTTAAAAAATGGAGAAACGGAGATGACGACCAATCATTCCTTCCACTTCCCTCCCACACTCCCCAGTTCCTAGTTAGACTATACAGGAACAAGAAGTTTTCCCTCTCTGGAGAGCAAAGGAGGAAAGTGGGAGTTGCGAGCAAGACAAAAAAGAGCATTGCAGTTCTGCGCAACTAAGAGGAATGCAGAAGACCTCTGCCACTCTCCCCTTTCTAGGGGAACTGCCTCCTCCTCTGCTTAAAACCCAGTGTGTGGCTGCTCTTTCCAACTATTCCTAGCTGGAAAACAAGAATGTAATTTTCCTCGTGTTTTCTTGGCTGAATGAGTTTTTAACTCTGCTGGTTGGGATGTCTGCCCCAGGCTGACTGCCGGCACCTGTGCTGGGTCCTGGAGTGGTGCTGGACCTGCTCTGGCCCTGCTCCTCCCAGCGGACCTGCACTCTGCTGCAGGTAGCTTGACCCTTGGGTGAACCACCTACAAACGGCTTTGCCTGTGAATATTCATGAGCATTTGAACCAACTTCTTGACAAAGAACACCCTGCCACTTTGATATGTAATCCCCCCAAAAGCTACTTGAAATAAAGCCAGTTAGGGTACCTATCCCCCCAATGTCCCTGCTGTTGTTGTTCGAGTTTTGGGGAATGTGTTTTTCCCTTCTGAATTTGTATTTTCTGGGTTTACAGTTATGACTGCTGTCTGAAAAACCAGGCTTGGCGTATTGACAGCATAGGTCTGACTGTGCATTAGGGATTGTTTCGATGCCTGTACGTGTTACAAAGTCCTTGAATTCACAGGGATTTCTGGCAGCAGGTCCGTGGAGGAGCCAGCCTGGCTGGCATTGGAAAAGAAATACTGAAACGCTTTTCAGGCAGTGTAGGAACAACACAGGGTGTTCTTCAAATGGAGGTGATTTATACAGTCCAGTTTTTGTTCTGATTGACAATATTTTGGGAGGACTGTGGCCTGCAAACTCACCAAGTTATTATGGAGAAGGGGGAAATGCCCAGACTGAATGCTCTGTAAGTAAATCTGCTTTCTAACCCGACTGCAGCCCAGAAAGGACCGGATGGGGTCATCATTCCCAATAACTACTGTGACTTCTGCCTCGGAGGCTCCAATATGAACAAAAAAAGTGGCCGGCCTGAGGAACTTGTATCATGCTCAGACTGTGGGCGCTCTGGTAGGTGACTCCTTCTTGTACTTCTCTTGTACTAAAGCATTTGTGTGACTTGGTTTTTGCTCCTTCTGAAGATTTTGAAGAAAGACAGCACATTTGGGAGGGGATATAAGATGTGTGTTTATGGGAAGGGATGACTGGGAAATTTCTGTCATAAAACCCATTGTTGGATTCACATATTTAAGCTAATGGGGTCTTACGAAATAATAAAGTTTTAATGTATTTATTGGCTTCTGTGAACATTTGGTCATGTACTAGTTGTTCTTCAAATGGAAGGAGAAAATCCTATGACAATGTTAAAGAATAGTCTCTGTCTTCAAATGCTGCAATTACAACTATAAATTACTTACAAGATTTATGAAAGTTGCATGACAAGCATTTCCATTGATTACACATTTCATGCATTTCTTCATCCAAAAAAGAAAGAGGGAGGAAATTACAGGGTAGGGATGGGGGTAGCTGTCAAGAATTATCCTCTTACAAGATGACTGTCATTAATTCTGTTTAAAGAGGTTTTTCTTTCTCTGTTTTCTTCTCCCTTTTTAAATGTAGGCAATTGTGTCTTTCCCATTCTGAGCTGTCTTTTATTTCCAGACTGTTATTTTCCTTCCTTCCTTCTTTCTTTCTTTCTTCCTTTCTTCCTTTCTTCCTTTCTTCCTTTCTTCCTTTCTTCCTTTCTTCCTTTCTTCCTTTCTTCCTTTCTTCCTTTCTTCCTTTCTTCCTTTCTTCCTTTCTTCCTTTCTTCCTTTCTTCCTTTCTTCCTTTCTTCCTTTCTTCCTTTCTTCCTTTCTTCCTTTCTTCCTTTCTTCCTTTCTTCCTTTCTTCCTTTCTTCCTTTCTTCCTTTCTTCCTTTCTTCCTTTCTTCCTTTCTTCCTTTCTTCCTTTCTTCCTTTCTTCCTTTCTTCCTTTCTTCCTTTCTTTCTTTCTTTTTTGCCCTTTCTTTCTTTCTTTCTTTTTTGCCTTTCTTTCTTTCCTTTCTCTCCTTCCTTCCTTCCTTCCTTCCTTCCTTCCTTCCTTCCTTCCTTCCTTCCTTCTTTCTTTCTTTCTTTCTTTCTTTCTTTCTTCCTTTCTTCCTTTCTTTCTTTCTTTTTTGCCCTTTCTTTCTTTCTTTCTTTTTTGCCTTTCTTTCTTTCCTTTCTCTCCTTCTTTCTCTCTTTCTTTCTTTCTCTCTCTCTTAAGTCTCTCTTTTTTTCCCCCTCCTTTCTTGGGAAATTTTATCCCAGCTGAGCATCTGTGTATAGCTCATGTAGGAGGTGGTGGTAGAGGGAATGGGAGACCTTTAACAATTGCATATTCCAGCTTTGGTCCAAGTTTCCAGCTGTAGTATTTCTGCACAGTGGTGGTACTAGTGGTAGTAAGACCATCATGGAAATCTGAAAACCAAAGAGACCTTGAAATTCAGTATTGCTGCTGTTCCTTCTGTACTATAGTCACCAAATAATGTCTGTGTGTGATGGCTGAAATGCAGTGCAGAGTGTTCTCTTGTCAAGGGAATGGCC
>NW_010418250.1:0-2442 GCF_000710305.1 Buceros rhinoceros silvestris | reverse complement strand
TGAAATTCATAGTAAGCCTTTTATCACATTCAGTGGGAGCAGGACAAGACTCTCACTGACAACTTGCCTTCTGCAGTTCTTGTGACCTCTGAAGATATTCTAAAATGATACCTTCTGGTCACCAGAGGACTGTTGGCAACCCCTTTGGTTTTCTCCTTACAAGTGCTGCGCGCCAGGGACGTGGGCCTTTTAGTGTCTATGTGTTTGCTTCTTAATGACTGAAGGGGAAGCTCATGGGGTCTGTGGTGCCATCTCAGAAGATCATCGCCCTTCCCCTTGATTGTTATAGTTCAATATATCTTGTTTTGTCCTGATACGGCACGGTGAGGCTGATCCATATTCTTTTGCTATTTAAACATTGCTATGGTGATTATATCGGAATGTAACAGAAATCCATTAATTCCCTTGATTCCTTAGTGTGATAGAACAAGTAGATCAGCAAGTAACCTAAATTGTGCAAAATCAGTTCCATTAAACGCTATCCTTGTACAAATTCTGACCCACCAGGGTCATTCACAGGGGTCTGCAATGCTGTGACTGATGTGTGATGAAAGTGATTAAGGTACAACCACACACTAATCTCTAAACTAAACCGATGAAACCTCTTTGGTGGCTGCCATCTTTCTTGGTAATGGAGAACATTTTCATTATGCTGGAATTTCCATTATCGTGGAAATTATATTGTTTCTTCCGTTCACAAACTCAGTAAAATCACATTTCTACAAGGTGGTTCATCTGCCAATTATTTTGTTATATCCATTTTCTTTTTGTGAACAGGATTTAATTCCTTGTGTCTCAAGCAATGCAATGTACTTGTTATATGGCTGATTCCTGTAGCTGGAGCGAGGACCAAATAATTGTTTACTTAATCACTTACTTCTACTGTTTCTGAATAATAAAACAGCCATTACCTAAAATCTCAGACTTTCATTTTGCTGGGGTTTAAGAGTCATCTTTTTCTCTACTTCTCCTGGAGAGGAAACTTGAGGGCTACAGTATTAATCACATAACACATGGGAGATTGATTGAGGGAGAAAATAAACCTCAGTTTTGCAGATTTCAGCATTTGACTTAAAAAGATAAATCTTCTTGTTGTTGTTGTTGTTGTTGCCTCTATTGATGTCCTGTGTGGAGAATTTCCTGTTCCATATTGAAAGTTGGATTGACTCACACCCATTTGAACTTTTCAATGTTCCCCAAGACAGGTCACTTCTCATCTTAGTTCTTTCAGTTATTGAACTGCATATGTGTTTAGTTCGGGGGGTTTTATTTTTGAAGCAGATGCCATGAAATTGGAATGAAATCATTTGTTTGGGTTATTTTCACTTAGTCTTCTAAAATGTATTTCGTTTTGTCTACAGAGGAGACTCTAGTATCAGGTGAACAACTGGGGTAAAAAACAGTCCTGAGGCTGGTGAGCTGTCTAGTGGGTTACATTTCCATAGTGATAAATTCGTGATGGTTGATGCCAGTCTGAAGGATAGACGTTGTGCTTAGAGCTAACAGTGTCTGCTTACTTACACGGTCTAAAAATCTTTTAAAATTGATCTAAATAATCATGAGGAAATATTGTAATGTCTTTTGAAGAGAGGAAAACATGATTAACCCTTTCGCTGCCATAGCTATGGGCATTTGTGTTATCTGTAGATTTTTTTTCTTTGAAAGAGAAACTCACCCATTTTTATATTTCTTACAACTGTTCTACCAAGCTATGTTGTTGAGGTGCGCGGGCACATACAAGCACACATCTATAAGCTTGATAGTCTGAACTGTTTAATAATAGTGATGATTAAAGAAATTATGATGATAATGATGCCTGTTGCTTAACCCATGTGCTGATATATTCATCATACATGTCAGCTCATTTGGGAAGAGAAGGCAGGAGGGACGAAGCAGCGCCAGCACGCACTACGGAGGACTTGTTCGGTTCCACGTCAGAAAGCGACACCTCGACCTTTCATGGCTTTGACGAGGACGATGCAGAAGAGCCTCTCCCGAGCCGAGGAGGTGGCTGTGGTGGCAGCTCTCCCTCTGCAGACAAAAAAGGGCGGCTGCTAAAATAACTAAAAAGACACACAAACTCTGAGCGATTTGCTGTCTTTTTACTACTAGGATTATTATTACCTTTTTCTTTTTTTAAGTTTAGGTCCTTGCGTTTTTTTGGTTTTTTTGTTGTTTTTCCTGTGGGGTGTACGCTGAAAGCACAAGCGTTTAAAGCTCTTGACAACTACTTTGAAGAGACAGAAGGTTTTGATCTTCCTGTTATTTTTTTCATTTTAATTTGTTTTTCTCCCCCCTCCCCCCCCTTCGCTTTCTCTCTGGAAATGTAAAAGGTGGATTTAATATTTTTTTTAATAGTGAGCAGAGTTGATTTTCTTGTCTTTTAATATATATATTGGCAAACCATGAAACATACAGATGGGTTGGAGAGCAGAAAACAAA
>NW_010418249.1:4771-5005 GCF_000710305.1 Buceros rhinoceros silvestris | reverse complement strand
ACCGCCTTCCACAAGGGTACAGACACTCCCCCACTATTGCCCACAGGGCCTAAGCTGCTCTGCTTGACGCGGTGACAGTCCCACCAGGCTTCCACGTGTACCAGCACAGAGGTGACATTCTGGTGGGTGCAGACAACAGGGAACAAGTCAGGCTGGCAGCCGAGACTGTCTGGAATTCACTGACTAAAGCTGGGTTGGATGTTCCAGCTTCTCAATGTCGAGGGTCTGGCCAAG
>NW_010418249.1:4246-4479 GCF_000710305.1 Buceros rhinoceros silvestris | reverse complement strand
AAGCACATCCCGGGGTTCTCGGTGATCGCCCGCCCTCTGTGTGACCTGCGCCGGAAAAACAGGGCACGGCCTTGGACAGCACAGCCCACAGAAGCCCCAACGCCTCAAGCTCATCCTGCAGGACATTATCAGCAGCCAGGCCCACTGCACCCACAGACCCACCGAGGGCAGAATGGGGATTGGCAGGACATGTGGCACCATGGCCGCGACCTGCGCTGCAGATGTGAGCGGGG
>NW_010418249.1:3485-3937 GCF_000710305.1 Buceros rhinoceros silvestris | reverse complement strand
CCCCCCCCTTTCCACACCAGTTTGGGTTCTCCTTTTGTCCCCCAGTTTCCCCCCGCTCCCCAGTTTGGGCTAAGCCCTCAGGGCCCCCCTTTGGGGTCACCAGTTTGGGGTCACCAGTTTGGGATCACCAGGTTGCGGAGGGTGTCCCAGTTTGGGGTCATCAGTTTGGGGGGGTTCCTGCAATGAAATTAGGTCCTCAATCTGAAGACATTCCTAATGAGACCCCAAATCTAGCTCTGATTTCTTTCAAAAGTAGTTTTACAGCTTCTCTAGCCTTCTTGGTGCGAGTGGGAAAAGCCTCAAGCCAGCCTGAAAAAAATATCTACCAAGATTAAAAGATACTTAACCCCTTCTTGTTGGTGTATCTTTCTAGCAGGAATTAGAACTGTGGAAAATATGCTACTCTCTCTGGGAAACTTAGCAGCCGAAACCCAGCTGCAACACTATCGTGT
>NW_010418249.1:3035-3341 GCF_000710305.1 Buceros rhinoceros silvestris | reverse complement strand
TCTGTGTGACAGAGACGCTATCCAATCACCATGTAGCTAGTCGGGTGGACAAGAGTCTATAAATTGAGATGTATGGTAAACAATAAACGAGCACGATTTCTAACCACATTGGTATACGATCTGTGACTCGGGCTCCGTCCGCAGAAGGATCCCTGCAACACCTTCTTCTGTAAAGTCTATTTGCTTTAGGATCCCACCAGACTTTTACTGAGATCAAGGGCAAAAGTCCTTGTTCTGCAGCCCGTGTAGCTGTGGCATCTGCCAACCCATCTCCAGTAGCTACTGGGGTCTGTCCCTTCTGGTCGC
>NW_010418249.1:0-2847 GCF_000710305.1 Buceros rhinoceros silvestris | reverse complement strand
ATCTCTGATGTCTTGGAGCATTTCTTAGATTTTCTTCTCAACGTTTTATCAGTGAACCTTTTTACAGATGATGAGTCTCTCTCTTTCCAGGTAGCCCCTATGGGCGTGGAGGAGCCCGAAAGCACAGAGTCAGTCCAGGGGTTCACTCATTTTTCCTGTGCAGTTTCCGGAGTCTGGGTCAGGTGCTGTCAGTTCTGCCTTCTGGGCAGAGGGGCTATTCAGGAGCACGTTGTCCATGGATATCCCACCATTTGCTTGCCACCTTCAATAAAACTGCTTCCTTCGGTGTCAGGCTCTTCCAAAGGCACGTTCTTGAAGATCGGAGCGGCTGGAATATACTGACTCGATGGTTTGCAGACACTCATGCGATCAGAGTTCTTCTTCTTCCATGTCTGGATTTAAGAACACCGCTGGGCTGACAGCATATAAACCTGCCTCCTTCGGTGTCAGGCTCTTCCAAAGGCAAATTCTTGAAGATCAGAATGGCTGGAATATACTGATTCAATAGCCTGCAGGCAGTCATGCGATCAGTCTTCTTCTTCCATGTCTGGATTTAAGAACATCGCCGCGTTGACAGCATTAGTAGTTTTCAGTTCTGCATCGTCACTTTGCAATAGCACCACTTCATATTTGAACATCCCACTCGGGGATAACCGATGTCCCCCTTTTGCTCTAATACTGCTGTCACCATGTGGGGAACAAACACCGTGGTCTTCTGCCCCATCGTCAGTTTTTGGGCTTCCTTCATCAGGAGGACTGTTGCAGCCACCGCTTTGAAACACCCTGGCCTCCTGGACATCCCTGGCTGCCTCGTCCAGCCGTTTGGAGAAGTTCCCCACTGGTCTCTTCCAACTTCTGAGGTGCTGCCTGAGGATCCCTAGAGCTAAACAGGACTTCTCTCAAACAAACAGTTCAAAATGTTCGAATCAGCCAATCCCGAGGCTGGAGCTTTCATCAGAGCCGTTTTTTTAAATCCTTAAAGGCTGGTTGGGCCTCACTCATCCATCCCAGATGAAGGGATGCTCCTTTAAGAATTTCATACAAAGGTTTTGCAATCAGTCCATAATGTGGAATCCGTAATCTGCACCATCCTGTCATTCCCAAGAAAACTCTCAACTACTTGGGAGAGGTGGGTTCAGGGGTCTGACAGCCTCTTCCCAGCTTTGTCCCAATCTTCTTTCTCCTTGAAACAATTCAAATCCCAGATCTCTCGCACTGGTCTGTACAATCTGGACCTGATCTTTAGATAGTCTATGCCCCGACTGGCCCAGAAAATGTAAAAGGTTCACAGTCAAAGCTCAACATTGACTTTGATTCTTGGCTGCCAAGAGAATGTCACCATCACACTGAAACACAGTCCCCTCAGGATTCTCCATTACTCCAATTCTCTGGCTAATTGGTTTCCAGGTATTGCAGGGCTGTGTTTAAATCCTTGCGGCAGCACCGTCCAGGTAAGCTGAGTTGTCTATCCAGTAGTACAATTTTCCCACTCAAAAGCAAAAATATGCTGGCTCTCTGGGCTAACAGGGATGCAGAAGAAGCATCTTTAAGAACTAACACCGAAAAACATTTCTGGTCCTTCTCTAGGGAGGTCAAGGGGGTCTGGGGATTTGCCACCGCAGGATGAACATCCTCTGCAATTTTATTTATAGCCTCAAATCCTGAACCATCCTGTAACTCTCAGTTTGTTTTTTTACTGGCAAAATTGGGGTATTGAAAGGGGATTCACATTCCACTACAAGAATTTATCTATCATTTCCCATGACTCTTGTTTAGGAATTGGAGATTGTTTCAGTCTGACCGGCTCAGTTCCTGGTTTCAACTCAATCTCTCCTGGGTGTTTTCTCCTCGATCTCCCCAGCCTCTGGTACACAGAGGAATTGGTGTGTGACCCATTGTTTCCCCACATGTAACTTGAGGGGTTCTAAAAAGAACTTAGTTCGGATTTTTCCCAGTTGCACCAACAATCCTGTGGTTTTTTTTCTTCACTGATAACTCCTTCACTTGTGTTAAGTACCGAATACACTGCCCCAGTATCTAGTTTAATAAAACCGTCTACTTTCCCCAGCTCCAGCGTAACCAGGGGTTCAGCTGGGGATGTTATTCCTCCTCTTCTTCCCTCTCATCATGGGGGCACCTGCTCTCCTCCTGCTGCTGGTACCTTCTCCTGTCTCAGAGAGACTCTGGCCTCGGCCCAGCTGGTTTCAGGAATTTGGATTAACATTTTTTTCTTTTTCAAAAGAAAAAAGATTTTTTTTTCATCAGGCTTGGTCAGCACATCCTGCCCCAGTGCATTCCCTGGCCACTCTGGTACACAGAGGAATTGGGGTGTGACCCATTGTTTCCCCACATGTAACTTGAGGGGTTCTAAAAAGAACTTAGTTCGGATTTTTCCCAGTTGCACCAACAATCCTGTGGTTTTTTTTCTTCACTGATAACTCCTTCACTTGTGTTAAGTACCGAATACACTGCCCCAGTATCTAGTTTAATAAAACCGTCTACTTTCCCCAGCTCCAGCGTAACCAGGGGTTCAGCTGGGGATGTTATTCCTCCTCTTCTTCCCTCTCATCATGAGGCTCCTTGCCCTTGGGGTGAATTCTGATCCCCTCTCTGTGGACATTCCTTTTCCCAGTGCCCGTTCTGTGGACAGGCTGCACACTGACCCTTGGCCAGCCGGGGCTTCCTCAGAGGCCCTGGCTGTTTCTCACCTTTCAGTTCAGGTTCCCCTCCCTTCCCTTGGCTTAATGCAGCCAGAAGGTCTGGTTGGCCCTTCAGACCTGTTTCACCTTTTTGATCTTTTTCCTGTTACCGAACTTTGTCCGTGCTACCCCAAGCATTTCACTCAAA
>NW_010418248.1:12105-18773 GCF_000710305.1 Buceros rhinoceros silvestris | reverse complement strand
TTTCGTTAGCAGGCACTAAGACCATCTCCAATCAATTAGGGACCCAATTAGGCACCTTTCATTGTGAGCGATGGCGCGTGGAGAGAAGTACATCAGAAATTCCTAGAAGATGAGCGGACGGGTGTGATGAGTGATGCGGGCTGTTAAGATCTCCAAATATTCTTGGGTTCATAAATTTTCTTGCAGGGTGTGTATGGCTGGCTTGATCTAAGATGGGGGAGGCAAGGAGAAGAGCAGAATGAAGGCTGTTTCTTGTATGCCATTGTAAACAGAGGCATTTTATCTAAGCGTACTGAGCACTTACACAGGCAAGACCCCTCCCTGGACTTCCCTTCTGTCCCCAGGCAAAGCAGTGGAATGAAAGGTGATTGCTCTTCACACCAGTGCAAAAAAAAAGCGGATCACCTTGACGACAAATGGTAAACAACCTGGCTTGTTGTCTCTTGAGTATTGAAAGGCAGTGCCAGAGAACGGTACTGCGGAAAACATGCTCAAGTACACCGGTAAAGCTGGTGGTATAAATGGAGAACAGTGCTTTCTGCTTGATGACTGACCCACAGACTGTGAAGCCCCAAGGCTGCCAAGTGAGAAACATGAGCTGAGCACACCTGTACCTATGACACCTGCTGGGGATGGAAAGGAGCAATCAGCAGGAGAAATGTGAAAAAGTAATTTTCGCCTTTTTGAAACACTTTTAATTTCTCTCTCCCTCCGTAAATCATTAGTTATGTACAGTGTAAAGTGACCTAATTAATCCTGGAGGGTGTTCACAGTTCGCTGTGTATTTATTTTGGTTTTGGCGTAGAGGGCTTTAATGGACCACCGTTGTCTTTTCAAGATGTTGATTAAAAATTTCAGTTGTGAAAATGGTCAGATTTAGATTTCAGGATCCTGTTTTAGGGGCAGTAAGAGCAGAGTGATGGACAGTGCTGGAGTCAGCCAGTAGAGACAGGGAGCAAGCTCTGGCTGGAGAGCACAGTGTGAGATCCACCATAAAGGTGAAAAAACTTGGATACATTTGATGCTTCTTATTTAGAAGAGAGGGTCCAGAGAGCTGTGTCTCAGGAAATTCCTCTGAGAGGGTAGGAGGAAGGACTTCAGGCAGAGGTTCAGGGTCAGGCTTGGGATCTACATGGCCAAGTAAGACCCAAAAAGAGCTCCACCTCAGATCAGATCTCTAATGACCCCAGGAAGACTGGCCCAGCACAAGAGTCAGGTTTAAGTATACCAGTGTTTACATAACTTCTTACAAAGTATCAACCCCCTTTGGGTGGACAGGTCAAATGTTTTCTTTTATTCAAAACACAGGAGCACAGCCTCTAGGCTATGGAAATCATCTGTATCAGATACTTAGATACTTTTTGCTCAACCTTTTATTCAGGTATTTTGAGATATAATAGATACTCTACACGGCACTGAGATTTTTTTTTTCTAGGAACAGATGATACCTGTTTCTATGCAGATGATAAGCTGTTCCCTAGATCTTTCTAATCTAGGTGGTACCTAGCTGACTTTAACGAGAATGGTAAAGGAAAATACATTGGCTTAGCAAGCTTTCTTCAGGATATTTTACAGTAACAGGAAAAATAATGTCTGCATGTTGTCCCTTCTTCATTGTTTTGTTCCCTTACAATCCTTCTTTCACTGCCAGTACTCGGAAGAGACAAGAAGTGTAAAAGATTCTCATCTGGAAGAAGACAGTCATATAACCACATATTGTTGTGATTATTACTGTTTTTAAAAAAAGGAAATACATTTTCTTGAAGGATTTTCATTATCTCATTATATGTATAACCAAGTGAACTGTGATATTTTAAATATCATGGGCAGTCTGTAGGCATTAACTTCTGGCTTCTGTTGCAATCGATAGGGAGAAGTGGGGAAGTTCATCCTAAAGCAGAATAACATCTGGGTTTCTCCAATGACTGTAAGAGGAGTGGTTGGGAATTAATTCATGTATAGACCTTTACACAGTAGATGCTTAAGGTTAGATGAGACGTTTCCACCAAAAAAGAGCACTAGGCTGTGTTTGCATAATTTGATGGGACTGTTTTCTGAAAGGTGGATTAACAATGGAAATTTTGAGCTCCTTTTCACGTGCTTAAGTTTAATATGTAAAATGAGATGGTCTGAATACCCACCTGAATGACTGACTTCACACCAAAAAAAGTACCTCCCTTTTCCAAAGCCTGAGTCTACGTACACCACTCAGTAATGTTCTTTCCCTCAATGTAAGGAATACCAAGTCACAAATATGAGCTCTAGTAATCTGAAATACTGGTAACTTTGAGGAGATACAGGGTGTCTTGCTTTCGCGTAAGGTTACCCTGCTACAGGCATTGCTGTATCCTGAAGCTCTGGACATTTCTTGGGAGCTCAGATGAAGTCAGGATTTATCAGCGAAGCACTGAAATCAACAAAACTATGTGCAGGCATTATGTCAGATTTAGTTATAAGCATTTGATAGCCTTGCTTTAGATACCAGTTTGTAGTGTTAAACACAACTTACTGTTTTGTTTGATCCAAAAATATCAATTAAGATAATACTGACCTAGTTTAAAAGATCATGTTAGGACATGGAGTTAAGCAAGAGTAGTATGTTGTATTAATACTTACCTTCCATTTTTTTAATTTGAGGATTAATTTTGGTCAACATTGAACTTTCCAAGTTAAATTTAAGCATATCTCAGAGCCTATCCATCATCAGGTGGTAGAGATCTGTTTTGTAACTGACTTTATTTTAGTTAAGAAAGTTATTATCTTCTTGAATCAGTCTCTTTAGACAGCCCACTGTGACTATCACATGAGCTCTAGATGCAGTATTAAATGGTAAACTAATATTTCTTAAATATGTGCCGTATCAGAAACCTAAAATGTCCTTGGAAAAATCTAAAATCTACAAGCAAAAGCAAAGTTTGACTTTTCTGGCAATCTTTACAAAAGCTTTTTTAGATGTCTCCAGATCTTCAAGGCTGTTTTTTTGTTACTGGTTCACTGTGATACCAGTTTGGATGGGTGAATTCCACCTATCTAAATTCTGCCCTACAATACCAGCTGGATGGGATGTGAGGCACTTCTTTTCCTAGACTGCTGTTCCTGTTCGCCATGGCTTGATCCTCCAGCTCCAGCAGCAGCAGCAGCAGGATATTGGGCATCCAACTGTGTATCATTTCCCTTCAACAGAAATACAATATCAGAGCAGTCTGCTCCTCATTCATTATTATACACAAGGAGTGTTGTAAGTGGAGAAATTTTCACTGGGACTAATGAGCAAAGTCTTAATTGCAGTGGAACTAGGACAACAACTTTTCAATTGCGGCATAACTGATTGAGGTAAAATGAGGATATTCTCCTCAGGTCATCCTGGATGTTTTGAAATGATCCAATATGCAGATGCTATCGCTTCATAACAAATGGAGTTGTTTGCACAGTTCAATCTACGGAAATTATTTTGAATTCAAGTGTAGCCTAACAAGCATGTATAAGTGCAAAATTTCTAGTAACTTGTTTATACCTTCTGGAACTGCCAGAGCCTCTCAGATATACAAGTGAAGAGGAATCATTTTTCCCCATTAAAAATTTCATATATGAGATTCTTTTTGATCTGAATTGGAATGAGAAGCCGAACTCTCACCCAGTCAAAGCACTTTGAGAATAATTTTATTATTATAAACAAATTAAATACTCTTTGGTTGCAATGAGATGAAAATAATGTTCATACAATGTCAAAACCTTGTAATGGAGGGAACACATCTAATAGCCCAACAGAATTGAAGCCATCAGAGCTCTACGCTTCCAGGAGAAAGCACTCAGGAGAAGGACTGTGTGTAGTCACAACAGGCACACAACAGAGACACACGTATACAATACACATATACATATAAACATTCAGCTGGCCACAGTGATGAACGTAGGCAGAATATGCAGCACTCACACAAACACCAGCTAAACTAACGGCCTCAGTCTGTTCCCTTCTCTGGCTCACCAGGATGAAGATCTGTTCAAGGGAAACATACCTATATGTATAGACAAAATACGGGTTGTTCCAGTAATAGACTGTGACCCTCACTTACTGGTCCTGGATCCTCAGTTTCCGCAGTTGTTAGCACTTGTGCTCCAGTGCCTGCAGCCCCACTCACAGACATAAGCACACTATGGATCTCCCAGTGTCACCTGGATCCTCTTGTCTCCAGTTGCCTCCCACAGACACACACACATACAGATGCAAACAGGTCTCTCAACTGACCCCAGCTCCCATCGGTCCCTCCAGTAGTCAGCTCCTTCTGTGTGCTCACTCAGAAACACACGTACCTCTCCCACACCACCCTTCTGAGCCACCTAGTCCAGCATGATCTTTGCTAGTGCTCACATTCTTGCACACACACCTGCACTCATGCCAGTCGCTGGCAGCATGGATGAATGAACCCCTGTGACATGTGGTCCCTGGTCCAGCTGCTTGCTCTCAGACACCCATTCCCACACCTGCATGCAGAGTAGAGAGTCCCTTGTCTAGGAAATTACTTAGACAGGACAGACTGTGTTGCCCAGGCACAGGGCACGTCCAGAGAAGCATACCAAGCAACAACATGTTTGTGTCACCACCCCTTTCATCCTCTATCCTTCCATTTCACACTCTTGTTCCTCCCCAAACCACCTAGACCCTTGCTTCCTCACCTTTGGTTTCTCCCCTAAACATCCTTCAATAACTTTTAAGCAATCCCCAAATGTCTTCCATGTATCTCTGGATTAACTCTAGCAGACAGCTGAGCCTCGCACTGCTGCCCCACTATGCCTCCTCCTTGGTGGGATGGGGGAGAGAATGTGAAACTGCAAAGTGAGAAAACTCATGGGAAGAGATAAAGTCAGTGTAATAGGAAAAGCAAAAGCTGAACACACAAGCAAAGCAAAATAAGGAATTCATGTACTACTTCCCATCAGCAGGCCATGTTCAGCCATCTCCAGGAAAGCAGGGGTACACCACGTGTGTGGCTTGGGAGGCAAACACATAACCTTGAACATGCGCCCTTTCTTCTCTTCCCCCAGCTTTTTATTGCTGGTATCATATGGTCTGAGATATCCCTGTGGACAGTTGGGGTCAGCTGTGTCCCCTCCCAACTTCTTTTGCACCCCCAGCCTACTTGTTGGCAAAGTGGTATGAGAAGCAGAAAAGGCCTTGATGCTGCATAAGCACTACTCGGCAACAGTGAAAAGCTGCCTGTGTCACCAACACAGTTTTCAACAGATATCCAAAACATAGCCCCACATGAGCTGCTATGAGGAAATTCAACTCTATCCCAGCCAAAACCAGTATAACCCCATAAGTTGATTAGCCCTAGGCGTTAACCCCCCTCAGCCTGAAAGGTGCCTTGGAGAGCCTGTAAGTTGACTCATGGTGATGGGTGTCATCTCCAGCCCATGAGGCTGACAGCCCTCCTGAGACAGTCCTAGGAGGAGATGGGGCAGAGTCTCCCTTTGTCTGCAGGTTACTAGGGTTCCCCTGCCTGGCACCATAACTCTGGCCTCCTGTGTATGGGTGGAGATGTGCCTTTTATAGCATAACCTAACAATACATAGAATAAATATCAATCAAATAAAAGCTCTAGGAAAATAATTTTTTTTATATATTGTAGAGAAAACAAACCCTATGGGTTTTGTCAAATAAAAATTGTTAAAACCATCAAAGTATTACCACTAAATATTTCCGTTTCAACAAATAAGCACTTAACAGTGACAAAAAGTTACATGTAGAATTTGTCAGCCAACTCTGTGAAGTATCACCTCCTTCTTGCTTTGTATCGTGTTTGGAATTTAACTGGGTAATATCTTTCACTGAAGTATTTTGCCTATTTTGTGACCAATACTATGGATTAAAGTCAAATTGACAAATATGTAAAAAAACCCATTTCTCAGCAAAAATAAAATCTTGCTAGAGAACCATTACTTTTCCATCTGGATAATATAACTTATTTGTACAAAGAGTATAACATAGAGAATTGAAACAAATATATCTCCTGGTACTGCAGGAGCGTACACGAGTACTTAATTACTTAATATTATTCACTTCGAACAAGTAGAATGCTATACACCGCTAGTAAATCTATACTTGCTACTAACAATCAAGAAAGAAGTCAATTTTGTTTGGTTTGCTATGAATATTGACCGCAGAACAAATATCCCTAAATATTATCCTTGTTTTAAGGAGAAAAACCTTAATTCCTTTGACTGTAGATAAACTGAAGTTTAGAGTTCCTGATCACAAATGCTCCAATGCCAAATGGTTTCTTGGAGATCACTACTTCCAGAAAGCTGAAAAATCCTCCCTGGCAGGTGCCTTTTCCCAGGTAAGCAGGTCTATTCAAAGCTTCCTTAAGAGTTTGTCTTCAAAAATGAAGACCTGAATTAAAGTGACATGTATTATAGCATTTTAAGGTGAGGCATGTTCAGAGTGACTTTATCCAGCAGTTTAATTTCATTCTATATTTACATTTGCTCATTAACGTTTTGTGGTGCAAATATCTCAGACTGTTACTTGGAAATGTCAAAGGATGTGTGTAAGTTGAAGGGAACAGAACATGAAGATGAAATTGAGACTGGAACTCAAGTTGTCATCTTCAAGACTGGATCACTGAGACCACAGGCCCTATCTACCTGCGAGGGAGAACATTCCT
>NW_010418248.1:0-12037 GCF_000710305.1 Buceros rhinoceros silvestris | reverse complement strand
GAGAACAATCCTGCTTCTTGGGAAACAGTCACAGAGCATACCAGGATGATCTCCATGGTTGTGCTTCAGACACTTTCAGACATGCCAAGGTCACTTAGCAAATGGCTTACAAAGGGGTCACATGTAAATGTGGTGCCAGCAGCAGTTGCTCTGCAGTATGGGAGATAACTCTTAAAAACTGGTGAGTGATTCTTCCAAGCAAAGATACCCTAGCAAGAGAATGATCGGTGGAACTCAGGAAAAGCAAACATCGGCAAACATCAGAAATAGCAGTGAGGAGCTCTTTGAGAGTGATAGTAAGAGGAACAGGCACTGCATTTGGAAAGGAGAAATCAAAAGCACGCCTATAATACAGGGACTAATAAGGCTAATATAGTACACCACAAACTGAGTATGGGTCAGCAATGGTATGCTGCTGCCAGGGAAGTAATGTTTTTCACCATAAAGTGACTCAGGTGGGACCTCAGGAGGTCTCTGGTCCCTTTCTGCTCAAAGCAAGGTCACCTAGGAGGTCAGACCGATTTGCTCTGGCCTTTGCCTAGTCTTGCCATGAAAACATCCATGCATGGAGGCTGTACAACCTCTTTGTTCAACCTATTTCCAAGGCCTGAATGTATTCATCATTAGAACATCATTAGTCTTTCCTTATATCCTGTCAGAATCTCTCTTGTTTCAATCTTCTAGGATGCATTAACAGAAGCAATGATGACTATGGTAATTATTTTGGTCTACTTGTGCTGGTGGAGTCTCAGTTTTACAGTTTGTAGGTTTTATATTTTTTTCAGTTGGGGTACTGCAATTTAAAGTGCACTGACAAGTTGCAGTTTTGAGAGAAGAACAATACAGGATGAAAAGAAGACAGGAAACATGATCCTTGAGGCAAGCATGAAAGGATGGAGTGGTTAGTGAAGAAAAGCAAAAAAGTTGTACAACCCTCCATATTAAAAAGTTCTCTTAGACTGTAAGTGCACATGTCCAATCATGCTCATGGATAGAATGGCAAGGGACAAAAAAGAATTGATTTACATAGATGTGAAGTTTGGTTAGACATCAAAACCACTAGGCCAATTTTGTGGGTTCTTCTTCACTATGGGTTAAAAAAGCAAGTTTAGAAAACTATCTTCCAGAGTTGTGCCTAGGTTCAGTCCTCTCTCAGTACAAAGGGATAGACCTGGGGGGTCCTTCTAGTCCCACGTGCATTTGGTTTGTACGGCAAGGTTTTGGTGGTGGATGGACTACGGGGGCGGCTTCTGTGAGAAGCTGCTAGAAACTTCCCCCATGTCTGATAGAGCCATTGCCAGATGGCTCCAAGACATTGCAGAGGAGCCAAGGCCAAGCCCATCGGTGACAATGGTAGTTGCTCTGTGGTAAGACAGTTAAGAAGGAGAAAAAAACCCACTGCAACAGCAGTCAAGAGAGAGGCGTGAGAACACATAAGAGAAAACTCTGCAGAGACCAAGATCAATGAAGAAGGAAGGGGAGAAGGTGGTCCAGGCACAAGAGAAGAGAGGGCCTCCCAGCCCATGGTGAAGACCATGATGAGGCAGGCAGTCCCTCTGCATGGGTGTTAATAGTGAGCAGATATCACCCTGCCGCCCATGGAGGACCCCACACCGGAGCAGATGGATGCCTGAAGGATGATGTCACCTCGTAGGAAGCCTGTGCTGGAGCAGGCTCCTGGAAAGTCGTGTTGATGTGTGGAAAGATGGCCCTCCACTCTGGATTTGGTGGCAAGAATTGTGACCCCGCAGGGGACCCACGCTGAAGCAGTCTGTTCCTGAAGGATTGCACCCCATGGAAATGACCCATGCTGGAGAAGTTTGTGAAGAACTGCTGCCTGTGTGAAGGAGTCATGATGGAGAAATTAATGGAGGACTGTCTCACTGGGAGGGAGTCCATGCTGGAGCAGTGGAAGAGTGTGAGGAGTCCTCCCCTGAGGAAGGGGCAGCAGAAACAACATGTGATGAACTGACTCAATACCTCCACCTCACATCCCTTGTGCCACTGGAGGGGAAGGCGTAGAGAAAATTGGGAGTAAAAAAGTTAAGTCCAGGAAGAAGGGAGGTGCAAAGTCTTTTTTTAAGATTTGGATTTATATCTCATTATCCTATTTTGATTTGATAGGTAATAAATTAAATTAATTTCCCCAAGCTGAGTCTGTTTTTCCTGTCACAGTAACTGCTGGGTGATCTCTCCCTGTCCTTATCTCAATCCACGAGCCTTTTGTTATATTTTCTCTGCCCTGTCCAGCTGCGGAGGGGGTGTCATTGAGTGGCTTTGGTGGGCACCTGCCATCCAGCCAATGTCAACCCACCACACCATGTTTCTGAGAGAGGGCATTAGGTGGAGGAAAAAAGAAAATCTACAAAATACTACTAGGTTGTCAGACAGCCTCTCTGTCCCTCTTACATGTCCACAAAGGTCTTAAATGTTTATTTTTGTGACCTTACCAGTCCCTGGCCATTATTAGAGCTGTGGTGGGTTTCTTCATGCTCATTGGTGATTTTCTGGACTTTATTGGGACTTTTATTTTTGCACACCAGTCTCCCGTAGCTGTTGTCATCTAAGTGCTTCCTCTTCAGAGTGCTGCTGGGGGAGATTCCCCAGGTTTCCAGACACGACTTTGTAAGTTCTTCCTACCATCTCCCCAGCAAGTCCTCCCTCTTCTTCCTCACACAGAATTAGTGACCACAAGAAACGAAGACCAGTGATTTGTATGCATTCACTTCAGGAACACTCTGCAGCAGCTGCTCTCCTCACACGGACAGTTCTTCAGGAGCCAGAGAGTGTAGGCACAAGTCATCCAGCACTCTGTGCTGATGCCACCACTCTCTTGTGCATCAGGATGTACAGATACACCCTCCCCAGCCACAGAGGAATCAACATATAGAAACAAGTGATACGTAGGGTAAGCCACAAGTGAATTTTAAAAGCAATTTTTTTCCTGTGAATTTTGGGAGTGAAAAAACAGAGAAAAATTTCTCCCTGAAAATCTGACCGTCCTGTAGGTGAGGTAATTGCTTTTCAAGTGAAAAAAACAACTGAATAAATGAAAGTGCAAAGAACCAATCAGAACAATTACCCAAATTCACATTTCACAGTAATAAACATGCACAGATATCTAAAGATAAAAGAAAGAGCTGACATCTTTCTTTGAAAAGAAAAATGTGTTCAGGTAGGATAATTGTGTTCATTTTTCCCCACATTGCAGATCTCCGCTTTGCAATGTTCACTTTGATATAGTAACATACAGTCTAAGGACAGCAAACTTGCTTCATCTTTTTCAATTAACTTTCAGAAATCCTTTAAAAGTTGTCACAAACCCACAGGGATAAAATTCCCATGTTAAAAATCACTGTAACTGACAAGTGAAAAGAAAAGGCTGTGAGACATTTTTACCCACAAAAGCATAGTAAAGGCAACATTCCTGTCACATGCACAATGCCCTGTGGTTTTTTTAGATGTGTTAGAGCTATGGGATGAAATCCTGGCTTCAGGATTACCATTTGTCTGCAGCAATTTGTGTGTCATATTTTAGGACAAAGGCTGCCCTTCCAGTTTCTGCTCTGCCATAAAATGTTAATCCTGCCATAAACAGGGAATGCTCTTGTCTATGACAAGAAGACAGTTCCTGTTCAGAGAATTGACTGTCTCATGACAGGAAACATGGAGGTTTATGGGCTGACAGAAGAAGCTCGAGGTAACAAGGGCACAATAGTGACCAGCCTGACAAGGAGTCGTTCAAGCCCATCAGTGGTCTGCATCTATCCGTCCGCTATCAAGTGTTTGCAGCTCTCACAGACAGAAAACTTATTAAGAAAGGATTTGAAGGGAGTCACGGAGATCTGCTTTGGTATTTATTGAAAAAGTCTCTAAAGTGCCAGGGAAGTGTGTGCATTTCTGCCAGAAGCTAGGGTAAAAGCACAGTGGAAATTTGCCTTGTTTTAAAAAAAATGAAAGGGGTAACCCTGTTGTAATTACTTTATACTTGTCATGGGGTAAAGGTATTCTCGTGGCTAGTTTCTATAGATTAGTTAAATCCACACCAGGAATTGCTAACTTGTACTTGTCACTACACATTGAGATAAAATCGAGATAAAACTGAGCTTGCTTACCTTAACTCTTTCTGCTTTTCACCATTTAAGTAATACCTTGTAAAATTGATTTGAGTTTTTCAGTGCCTTTTAACTGCAAACTTTTACAACTGTGTCTTTTCCCTCTTTCTTCCCATGCGTGTCCTGCACAGGGCCTCTCTAACTCCTGAAGACAGCAGCTACTGAATGTCTGGTTACTCTTCTGCTGCGCAAAGCAGGTAGGACTGCTGCAGTATTTCATTTCACACCAGGAAAGCTATGAGGAGTCATAAGCCTTGGGGACAGAAGGAGCAGTAAGTCATGAGGCCAGCAAGAGGACAGGGGCCATGAGGCCAGGTTTCAAATTAACTTTATATTAAGGACATCGTACAGGGAGATGGCGGCGTAGGGGACATGCATCCTGCAGTGGCCAGACTACAGATTGCAGGCAGTCCTAACAGTGGAAGATCTAGACGGTAAAACAAAAAGGAATCTACATGTTTGAGCAAACAAATTTGGGCAGTCTTAGAACAGTAAAGCTGTTTTTCCACCTTTCTGAAGTGTCTTCTCTTCAGTTGCTCTGTGATGGGAAAGCTCCCCTAGAGAATTTTCTACATCCACAATTCTACGTGACATCTTCAAAAACACATACAGGTCTCTGCACTACTAATGCCCTTTTGCTATGAATAGCAAGACAGACATGTTTAAAGGCTTGCACACAGTACGCGCATTACTATGTCTGCCTGGGTGGCAATCACACATTTGACTGTGGTATCAAGACAGTACAAAAGTGTGGGGATAGCTGGTGAACTATCATCAGCTGAAGGCCGAGATGTTATTGCCCTGGTGAGCTGCAAACCATGGGATCTGTGAACAGGTGCAGAAGACATGATAGAAGAAGAAACTGCAAACTAGGAACCGTTGCAAAGAACTGTAAATATTTGGGTCAGACTGGCCTGGGAAATAAGGGACTGAGACTGAACATCTGTAAACAGGTGCAGAAGACATGGTATAAGAAGAACCGCGAGCTGGGCACTGTTGCAATTAACTGCAAATGTTTGGGTCAGACTGGCCTGGGAAATAAGGGGGTAAGACTGAACGGATAGGATAATGGGGGTTTGTTGGGAGTTTGCTGCTTGGTGGAAAATTACCGCTTCTGGGGCAGAGGGTATATAAGGTTTACCGTGCTACTAATAAAGGTCTTTGATCGTCCAATCTCTGATCGTTGAGTCCTTGCCTCTGAGATTTTTGGTCGTCAATCAGAGTCCGTGAATGAATACGCCACACAAAAGGAGGTCTATGTTTTTGGTTTACCATGCAGTTCCACTTGCATGATATCAAAAGATCTCCATATATTCAATATGACTCTTCAAAACAATGCGTGAAGGAATTACCCAGATTTTATTCCTACGTTCTCATTATTTTCACAAGAGGAAGATTTCTATTTGGCTCATTTACACCACTTTTGGTTTATTTATAAATGCCCATTCTATACTTAGGAAGTAAGAAGATTTTGTCAAGAAATGGAAGCTGCAGGTGAAAGAAACTTATGAATTCCAAAATGCTCCAAAAACTTTCACCTCCTGGTAAAACTTACTATAACATCACAAATATGTTTTCATAACAGAAGACAGAACATGGAGTCTTTGAGAGAACAGGGTCTAGGCAAAATAAGTTCAGAATGGGAAAGAAAAACTCATATAGCACTTGGAGAGGAAAGGGAGATTACAGGTTATGAAACTGAAAATGGAAAAGGAGGTCTTAACTCAGGAACTGTTATTTCTGTTACATGCTGTTGGATAATGAAACTTCTCCCGAGGGGAGAATATTGTACGTGGAATAAGCTGGCGAGAAAGGGAGATGTTTCTAGCTTTATTACAGGAATGCAAGAAGAGAGAAACAAACATTATTATGCGACGGGATATATATGGTTTGTGTGGCAAAGTTTCGGTAGCAGGGGGCTGCAGGGGTGACTTCTGAGAAGCTGCTAGCTTCCTCCTTCTCTGATAGAGCCAATTCTAGTTCTCTCCAAGACAGACTCACTGATGGCCGAAGCTGAGCTAAACAGCAATGGTGGAAGTGCCTCTGTGATAGGGTAAAAACTGCTATGCAACAGCAATTGGAGGAGAGGAGTGAGAATATGTGAGACAAACAACTCTGCGGACACCAAGATCTGTGAAGAAGGAGGTAGAGGAGATGCTCCAGGAGTCAGAAAAGAGATTACCCTGCAGCCCCTGGTGAAGGCCTGAAGGCTGTCCCGCTGCAGTCTATGGATGTCCATGGTGGATCACATATCCACGGTGCAGCCTGTAGAGGACCCTGCACTGGAGCATGTCAGAGCAGTTTGTGAAGAACTGCCATCTGTAGCAGGGTCTCATGTTGGATAACTTCATGGAGGATTGTCTCCCATGGGTGGGATCACCTGCTGAAGCAGGGGATGAGTGTGAGGAGGAAGGAGCAGCAGAGAGAATGCATGATGGACTGACTGCAATCCCCATTCCCCACACCTCTGTTCTGCCGGAAGGGAGGAAGTAGAGACATCAGGAGTGAAGTTGAGCCTGGGAAGAAAAGAGGGGTGGGGCAAGATGTTTTGAGATTTGTTCTTTTTTTCTTATTATCCTACTCTGATTTGATTGGTAATAAATTAAATTAACTTCCCTGAGCTGAGCCTCTTTTGCCAGTGACAGTAATATGTGAATGCCTCCTTGTCCTTATCTCAACCAATGAGCCCTTTGTTGTATTTTCTCTCCCCCGTACAGTTGAGGAGGGGAGTGATAGAGTGGCTTGGTGGTCATGTGGTGGCAACCAAGGTCAACCCACCACAGTGGAATACAGATTTTTGCTTGTAAGTCACATAGATTGACCAAATATCTCATCAATAGAGATGAAAATATGACAACACTTCTGCTGGAGTGAACACAGCTCTGCAAAGGACACCAAAAGCATATCTGTCCATGCTGTGGAAGGTGTTGGGAGAGGTTAAAGAAAAGAAACTGAAAGATAGACGTACCTGACATAGCTGCCTGATGTGCTCTACAAGAATCTGTCAATAAAAAGAACGACAAGATGCATGTTTCTTTCTTTACATCTCCCCTAATTGTGTTTTTCTAGGTGTGAGAGGAAAGAAACACAACAAGACCGTCAACTGCTGTGATTTTGTATGGTTTTTATGCTTGGTTTGGAATGCTTTGGCGTGTTATATGAATCTTGCAAAGAGGAGGTTGTCCTTTTTACTAGATGGGTTAGGGACTCCTGAGTCATTAGTGATAAACAATTAATTCCTTCCTAGCTGCCAAATCTTGCTGGCCATACCTGTGCGCTTCAACAAGTGTAGCATGTAAGCCGACATAGGAAGGACACATGAACAAACACAAAACCATCCTGACTGGCACCTTGAGTGCTATCACGCAGCATGTACAGGATAACCAGGTGATTGGGCCAAATCAGCATGAGTTTATGAAAGGCAGGTCCTGTTTGACCAACTTGACCTCCTTCTATGACAAGGTGACCTGCTTAGTGGATGAGAGAAGAGTTGTGAATATTGTCTTCCTTGACTTTAGTAAAGATTTTGACACTGTTTCCCACAGTGTTCTCCTGGAGAAACTGGTTGCCCATAGCTTGGATGAGTGTATTCTTCAATGGATAAAAAACTGGCTGGATGGCCAGGCCAAGAGAGTGGTGGAGAATGGAGCTCAGTGAAGTTGGCAGGAGGTCACAAGTGGCTCTGCATTGGGGCCTATTCCCTTTAACACCTTTATCAATGATCTGGATGAGGGGATCAAGTGCACCCTCAGTCAGTTTGCAGATGACACCAGGTTCGGTTGGCGTGTTGACCTGCTTGAAGGTAGAGAGGCTGTACAGAGGGATCTGGACAGGCTGGATCGATGGGCTGAGGACAATTGCATGATGTTAACAAGGCCAAGTGCCAGGTCCTGCACTTGGGCCAAAACAACAACCCCCTGCAATGTTACAGGCTTGGGCAAGAGTGGCTGGAAAGCTGCCTGACAGGTAAAATACCCGGGGATGTTGGTCAACAGCTGACTGAATATGAGCCAGCAGTGTGCCCAACAGCATCCTGGCTTGTATCAGAAACAGTGTGGCCAGGAAGAGAAGGGAAGTGATTGTCCCCCTGTACTTGGCACTGGTGAGGCCACACCTTTGGCGACTATACACTTTTGTCCAGTTTTGGGCCCTTCACTTCAAGAAGGACACTGAGGTGTTGCAATGTGTCCAGAGAAGGGCAAGCAAGCTGGTGAAGGGACTAGAGACGGAGGTTGTAGTGAGGTTGGGGTTGGTCTCTCCTCCCACATAGCAAGTAATAGGATGAAAGGAAACAGCCTCAAGCTGTGCCAGCGGAGATTTAGGTTGGATAGTAGGAAAAATTTCCTTACAGAAAGGGTTGTAAAGCATTGAAACAGCTTCCAGGGAGATTGTGGAGTTCCCATCCCTGGAAGAGTTCAAAAGATGTGTAGATGTGGTGCTGAGGGACATGGTTTAGGGACCCTGGCAGTGCAGGGAGAATGGTTGGACTCAAAGATCTTAAAGGCCTTTTCCAACCAAATGATTCTGTGATTCTGTGAAATGCAAAGAATAAATTTATTCTTGTTACCTCACATCTGGGGGATCTCCCAGCAGCACCTGGGCGGAGGCACACAAGCAGGGGTGCAGGCACTGCAGACCTCGGCACTTGCTAGTGTGAAGAAGCCTTTGAACATGCCGCTTTCTCCTGTACAACAGGGATTCTTGCAGGTGTGGTTCAAGCATGTTCAGTAGGTGCCTCTGGGTCCATCAGAGACCTGTGATACCTAAATGCAGATGTTCTGCTTGTCAAACAGACAAAGCTAAACAACGATTAGTACGATATATGTGTTTTTTGACACACCAGGTACAAGTCGCTTGAGCATGTTTACAGTCCTCCTTGCCAATATTACTTTATTTCCCCACAATAGCTACCAGACCTCTTAAAGCAATGTCTGCTACCAGTTCTTTACTTGTCAAACCCACTGTGCCTCCCACTGGTAAAGCCCAGTATTTTGCCTGTTAAATTCTTTACTTTCTCTCGTGGTTAAGTCCCATGATCACTAGCTGTAACATCTGCTAATGAGTACATAACAATGAAATATTTTATAGTGAGGGTGATGAGGCATTGGAACAGGTGGCCCAGAGAGGCTGTTGATGCCCTATCTTCGGAAGCATTCAGGGTCAAGTTCAAATGGGCTTTGAGCAACCTGGTCTACTGACAGATGAACTTCCTCCTGGCAGAAGAGTTGAACTAGATGATCTCTAAATGTTCCTACAAGTACATCATATGTCACTGGAACATACGTTTGGAGTGCGAGTCACGGAAGCTGTGCAGAATGCATGGTCAGATACCTACCTTGTAGCTCCATAGCATGCTTGTATTTAGCACACTATGTAGCACGCTTGTCATTTAGCATACAATAGTCACGAACGTGACAACATGAGAACTTGTTACCTTTCCTTTTACTCTTTCTTTATTGGAAAAAACTTTCATCTAGAAGTTCACCTAGGCAGGCTACAGGCATCTCCCTCATTGGAGAGTTAAGAAAAATCAGCTTAGACAAACATCTCCCAGTCTTGGTCTTGCTTCACTGCAAGATGGGCCAGATAAATTGTTGAGGTTCCTTCCAATCTGACATTTCTTGGAAAGTATCAATTGCTCTAAGATAGCAGAGACAGAAGATGTGAAAATACAGGGTAAGATGGCTAGACCTTCCACTTCTGTATTCTCTCTTTAATGCAAAGGTTCTACAGAAGTATTTAGTTGGGGGATCATCTCATTTTCTTGTACACTATGATGGCTGTGATGGGGTATGGTCTTTACTGTAAAATTTATCATGGCAGCTCAAAATGCTGAAGGAGATCTAAAGGCTCCCCATGGCAGGTGAGAAAGCATGCGTGTGTAAGCTATTGCACAGGGATCATCCCAGTTCTTTGTAATGTATTCTGGAATACCCCTCACTGCATATATTTGACATTACTGGTGTGAGTAGTCGTGTTAGTAGGGTTGAACATGCTTTTAAAAATCTGCAGTGTAAGCGTGATGCAGGAAAGAAGGAACGGATGCACAAACTCACAGTGAGATTAATATGATTACCAGAAAAAGGGCTAGCCACAACCAAGCACCTTTTGCCAAGATTTCTGAAAGACTCACAACTTAAGTTTAAAAGAAACAGAAAGTGGGTATGTTACATATCACATCTGTCTTTCTGTTTCTTTTCCTAAAAGCCTTTATGGCCAGGATTTTAACAGCACATTCATATCCTAAGCAACCAAGAAGGAAAGTATTTTTATTAAATTATATTTTGGATGCTAAAATCTCCTTATCGCCTTTACAATACCTAGTAAACAACCATGATAAAAACCGGATGAAAAATTTTTCTCAAAAAAAGGCCCAAACATTCTTGGTCCTTCCATGAAACTGTCAGCAAAAATGAAGACATTTCCTTCTTTCCTTCATTTGTCATGAAAGTAAAAAATGTGAGAAACAGAGTTACTAATTTTAATAATTTCCTTACAGGGTTAAATTCTAATCTTACTACATTGTTTTCTACTACTACACATAGCAGAACAATTATCACTCTATAACACTGCAAAAAAAAAAAAGTCTTTCTTTGAAATGCATGTGAAAAATACAACAGTATTATTCTAATTAGGAGAAAAAAATTAAAGTAGCATAAATCTTGGTCCTACTACACAGAGATGTATGAGTTCATTACAGTTTTTTGAGTTCACAAGGCTTCTAGATGGAATAATTGTGTTTTAGTATGACCTAAAGAATATTCTCATATTAATCCCTTTTTCCATAGCTAACACACCTTTGTCAAAGCTTGGTCATACATGGATTTTTAAGGTAAGTGCTGAATTAAAAAAGTTCTTTTCATGCTGTCTCCCAAGATCCCTTGTGTAGCCTGGTAGTCGCAGCAAACTTACATTATTTTGGGCATACACACCATCATTATTAACGCACTGAATCCCAGCTCCTCTGGACCCTGGAGCCACAGAACTATCTTTGGCAGATAGCACTGAGAAGTCCATGGAATGACCGCTGCACCCCACATTAGGCAGTGACCCCATTTTGTGCCCAGCCTCCTCCTCTGTCCCACCAACATCACCACAGCTGTGCACCTGGTACTTCTCCAGCTCGGAGCAAAGGATGATATGTATCATCACGGCTTGGCTTCGCAGACAAAGATCTGGGAAGGGTTTTCCCCACGCTCACTGCAAGCGATGAGTGCACCCTTTGGGCCTGCACAGTGGATTTTTTAGGTGAGGCGCAGCATGTGAGGAACTGGCTCCACCCTTTACACCTGAGGTTCATCTGCCAGGGCCTAGAGAGCTTGGACGGTGACAGCGAAGTCCTCGGGTCGTAGGTTTGGTTAGAGTGTCCTTCTCTTAGATGGAGCCTTACAAGGCTAAACGAGCTCCATCTGCCCGGGTTTGGAGTCAGAGTTGTCCTTCTCCTAGGATGGCTGCCCGAAGGCTAGTGAGCCCATCCTGCCCGTGGGCACGCTTTGTCTGACCCTTCAGTTGAGACCTGTCTGGCTTGGGAGACCCTACCAGAGGCACATGCCACCACCAGCACAGCTCTCAACCTCACAAGGGCACGCAAGCTCCTTCCCCACAGCAAGGGGGTGCCCGTGAAAGAGTCGCTGCTCTGCCTCCGGACATCACAGACCCAGGCATGGGGCAGCCAGGACCTGCCAAGAACGGGAGTCCTGGAGGGGATGATATGCTATAAAGCAAGGGTATGTTGCATAGCCTGAGTCAAGAGCGAGTGCTGTCCTCTCGCAAGAACCCGTGTTTGATTTAGTTGTTCTTCAGTGCCCTGGCACACAGATCTTCTCAGGACCGGATGCTTGAGTGCCATGACCAGTGGTAGTCAGTGCTGGGGAAGAGGGCTGCATGTTTTCCTTTGGAAAATACGCTCCCGCCAGTAATTC
>NW_010418247.1:9616-15141 GCF_000710305.1 Buceros rhinoceros silvestris | reverse complement strand
AACAGAAGACCACCATTGGAACTTTGGGATCCGTTGACGGGCTGAACCTATCTTCTCTAAGGAAAAAATGACCAGAGTCACTCAACTCCACCCAAAAGCATAGAAAACAATATAAAAGGTGGCAGAGTTTTGGGGAACTTTTGGAGGAACAGAAGACCACCATCAGAACTTTGGGATCGGTTGATGGGCTGAACCTATCTTCTCCCCCCGACCCCGTAGGGACGCCTGTTGGGTAAGAGCTCTATGTTTTGTGCACTTAAATACTAACATCAGGCTAGCTATTAATAATCATTAGTGTTTAGGTTTGTGTGTGCTTAGTGTTGTTTTAAATCCATTTCGCAGTCAATACTCATCACCGGTATCATTCAAACCTGTAGTTTGTCATGACTCTACACAATAAACTATTATTGTTGATTTAATACTGAAGGGATTTGTCTTTGTGGTGCTGCCAGTGAGGGTCCCTGAATAGGTTAGGCGAATATCCTCCAATCTTGTGGGCTACCAAGAGGGACTTGGTTTCAGTGACGCTGCCAGTGCAAGCCTGGCAGGCTGGCCAAGTTGTAAAGAACCCAAGGAGGTTCCCCTTCTCCCTAACAGGAGTGTTGGCAGGTTGGCAGGTTGACAGGAGTAGGCAGGTTGGGTGCCAGGATCTCGTCTTTCTTGGGACACTGGTGGGCTGGACAAACTGTAAAGGGTTTAGAAAAACCCCCCTTCCAGGCCAGGAATTTTAATAGCCGGCTCCATATATCTTCCTGGCCCCCCTTTTTGTGACACATCACATCATCAAAACCATGTCTTTCCAAATTAGCAAAGAGGATGTTGTGTGGGAACATGTCAAAGGACTTACAGAAGTCAAGATAGATGACATTGGTTGTTCTTCCCTTATCCATCAACGCAGTCCCGTCATCACAGAAAGCCACCAGACTGAAGTCAGGCATGAGTTGCCCTCTCTGAAGTCTTGTTGGCTGTCTGTAATCACCTCCCTGTCATCCAAATGCTGTGACATAGCTTCCAGGAGGATCTGTTCCATGATCTTACCAGGCACAGAGCTATCTGACTGGTCAACAGTTCCCAAGATTGTCCTTCTTACCCTTTTTAAAAATGGCTGTGGTAATTCCCTCTTTCTAGTCTCTGGGGCTTTGCCTGACTGGCAGGACTTTTCAGATATGATGGACAGCAGCTCAGCAACTACATCTGCCAATTCCCTGTTATTTAGTCATTATCATATGAATAATAATGCTCAGTGTTATCCCATGGGATGAAGAAAAAGATGAGAAAGTTCAGGTACTGAAGACCAGGGGCAGCCTCGACCTTACACCACAAGTGCTGTTTGCCTTGACTGACCTCATGCATATTTTTTAGTTTCTTTTTCATATATTTCTATTTTCTGCAGCCCCCACTAGCTTAGGCATTACATAAGTAGTGCTTTGAAAGCTTGGAGAATTACAGGCTCCTGAAATCTATTTCCCTGTAGATTATTTTCTTCATCTGCATGATCTTAATGACATGTGTAAAACTCATGCCCTAGATTTTAATGATGGTGACCTTTGGGAGTTACAGTTAGGTCAATGCCATTTTAATCATGAGCCTCTACTGTATTATAACTTTGCAGCTGTAGGCACGTAGGAGGGCGACAAGTGTAATTACCAGCTTGTTCTGTGAAGACTCCTCACCTGAGAAAATGTAAGAACTTCTATCAAACGAGTGCATGGATGTGCCATGACCTTGTATCACTAACACAAGCTAAAGTATTTTATTTTTCACCAGTTTCAAAGTCAGATGCATTTGGTGTAGGCAACAGAAGTATACAATAAATAGTTAAGAAAATGAAAAAGTATTGCACTATACACCATTCCGTACCTCTGTGTTCTTTGGGAACTGGAAATTCTTTCATAACTTTAAGTTGCTATTTTGGAATACTTGCAGTGTTCAGGAAGAAAGTAACACTGTGTTTATGGTTTCACATCAAGCATGCCCAGTTTACAACTTTATCTTGCAAACCAGCTGACATAACCTGGACAGTGAGAGCTAAACTAGCTTGTTTGAACCTCAGGTTTTATCATCAATGAAGCCAAACCGATGTAAAGACAATTTATTAATTTTACTGGGTTGACCTAAGTGTATGTGATTGGAATTTGGTACATTGTTCTACTGAGGCAGCCCAAGACAGAATAGAGCCTGCAGAAGCCTCATGGTGTGATCCCATTCCTCCTGATCTTCACCTTTTCTTCCATCAGCTGGTGGTGGCCCTGAGGCACTTGTATCATAGCACTGAAGCTACTTTCAGAACTTTAAAATCCTACTCCTCTGTGGGAGGTACCTGCTTGCACAAGAATAACTGAGAAGAAAATTTAGATTTCTATCTAAACTAAGACAAAGTGTTTGAGAACGTATGAAGGCTCAAAAAGTTTCAAAAATGAGGACTGCTATGTATATCGGCAATTTTAGAATGTAGACAATTATCTCTGTAACACTAAATAATTCAATCAACTTTTGATGCAGCACTCCAAGTCTCTAACAACAATGACAACTATTTTTAGCATACACTGAAAGACATTTTAAAAGGTAGGCCCTTGAGCAACAGCATTTCTTAAAAAAACTAGTACCGCATGCACACACAGGGGAAACTATAGCTGAGAAGGAATTTGACAAGTGCTGCTGCAAGATACTTCTCAGAGATGTTAAATGTCTCAGTTCCTGCAGAGTCTGGATTTTGCTTCAACATCATTTGCTATTCAATGTCAATGCCCAGACTAATTGTATGTTACTGCAGCAGTTCTCACTGTGGAACTATTTCACGTACTGCACCATATTTTATAGTAACTTGCATAGTTATTACTGGGTCTGGCCGGAGGAGAACTTGATGGTATAATGAATCCTCTATGAGAGCGAATCTGATCTGTGGCGCACTTAATGTTACTCTAGAATAAATCTGTTAACTTCAGCAGACTTATGCTTGTATAATTCAGATGTGAGTTAGATCCACTCTGTATTCATAAAATCACTCTCTGCTGGAGGGACTCAGACCTGCTCGTTTTGTGTTGCAGAGTCTACATTGGTACCAATCCTATTGCCCCACTGTCCTGTCCGAGCCAACTAGTGGGGAGATAAACACATTCATGGGAAGTGCTCATTTTGGTATTACTTTGCTGATACTTTACTGAACGACCCATGTAGCAAGCAGGAGGTTCAGCCACACTGGTGACATTGGGCAATACACTCTGGGTACCTCAAGTGCATAGAGGTTACCATTAATTACAGTTTCTCAGGCCATAAAGACTATGTCAACGAATTGCTCGAGTGAGCTACAGTTTCCCTCTGCTTGAAAAGCACTGAGAAGGTTCACGAGCTGGCCTCCCTCAAGGGCTACCTCAAGTCATAAAAAAAATGAAAGCTGAGATGCTACACACCTTCTAGTTAAATTTTAGAATTACTAATCAAAAAGCCACAGAACAGCCACAGTGCCAGTCAAGGTTAGGATATCAGAAAAAACATTTTTACAGAGAGGGTTGTGAAGTCTTGGCACAGGCTGTCCAGGGAGGTGGTGGAGTCCCCATCCCTGGAGGTGTTTAAAAGATGTGTGGATGTGGTGCTGAGGGACAAGATTCAGGGACCCTGGCAGTGCAGGGTGAACAGCTGGACTCGATGACCTTAAAGGTCTCTTCCAACCAGATGATTCTGTGATTCCATATGATTCTATGATTCTAAATTTCAGCAACATGGCCTCAATGCTGGTGACCTCTGCCTGTTCAAGGAAAGAAACATTAGTCACATAGTCAGTCCAGTGGATGTTTGGGATTGTATGGAGGCAGCGCTGGTGGAAGCGTTCGAGGAGTCGCAGGATGGCGGATGACTGCCTTCCTAAGATTATGTTCTACGGTGAACTCACCACCGGCTGCCGCAAGAGAAGAGCCCCAAAGAGGAGATATAAGGACTGCCTGAAACAATACCTCAGCCTTGGCCATACTGACCACCATCAGTGGTCCACCCTGGCCTCCAATCGGGAGATTTGAAGACACACCATACGTAACGCTGCTGCCTCCTTTGAGAGCACGTGTAGAATCAGTCTCGAGGAGAAAAGACAACACAGAAAGAACCGTGCCCTGACTGTACCACCCAAGGAGACCTTCCGGTGTGCTCTTTGCCTATCCCGCATTGGCCTTTTCAGCCATCAGCGCGCTTGCAGTAAGCATGGGTAAAGCCCTTCCCAAATCTTTGTCTGCGAAGCTAAGCCATGATGATGATGATTCTAAATGGTTATGTCATTTTTAGCCACTTACAGACTAGCCCTTTCACCTCAGACAGTTCTCTAGGCTCCTTCTACAGATGGTGGAGAGACCCAAATGTTATTAGATGCTTTTATAAAACGACATGAACACGTTGTACTTTTTGACTACATAAACGACTTCCAACCTGTAAACTTGGTGTTTATGAGGTTTTTTACAGGTGGTTGAAATGGGTTTTTTACCAGCAAAGATATGAAGGAGGTGGGTTAGTAAACATGGTACACCTGGGAAGGTAGCCTGAAGCCATCACAAGGACAGGAGCTCTGCAGGGGCAGGTGACACTGCAGCTGGCATCACCTGCAGACTGGAAGGCTTACAGGGAACAAGGGGAAGGAACAAGGGTCTGAGTGATCCTTTGGGGCTTGAAAAGCAAGCAAAGGAAGCCAGCAGGAGTTGATGAAGAGCTGTTGATAAACAGTATTAGCTACGATGCTCTGAGCGGGCAAAAGGGAGTTCTCTGTGGGTTGAGGAGCCCAAACAAAAAAAGGATGGAAGCAAACCAAAGCAGCACAGATTGGAAAACCCAGATGGTGCATTTGGACACCAGGACTGAAGAGTTCATGAAAGCTGTGCACGTGTAACCGCAGGCGACCATCAGCTCTGACATCTGCATTGCCAGATTCATACACTTTTGGAAGATAAATGACATTTTGAAGGGAACACTTCAAATAATAGTATAGATTTTGCTGTAAATCACAGTCATATTCCTCAGCTGTATTTCATCAACCTTACCTTATGTACCATCTTTCTATCATACACCAGACACAATGCTCCTCTAGCCTATTACTGCTAACAGTCATTACCACTACATTCAGTATTTCATTGTCTTCTAATTCTGCTGTCTTTTATCTCATCTATAAACGTCCAGTTCTACAGGCTAGTGGTGATATTTCTGTAATTGTCCTCAGCAGCTCTCAATGAAACACCAGGGTGAATAGAGCAAAACAACCTTTGAGTATGGCACCTGGAGCAGGATTTCAGTGCTCTGTAGCCATCAAACTAGATCACCATTCTTATTTCATGGTTCGGATGTAGGTAACTGTCTCAATGCTTCAGGAACAGCTAGAACAAGAAGACTGCTATAGAAACATTTTTTGTTTGATTTGGGTGAAGGAAATATTTATTATATTTATTAAAGTTTGGTGTCAGAAGATCACAAACTCAAGTACAACTCCAGTTTAATTAAATGTCTGAGCCTCTCACAGGTTGCTGAAATACAGGACAATGCAGCTCCTGCTG
>NW_010418247.1:6815-9533 GCF_000710305.1 Buceros rhinoceros silvestris | reverse complement strand
TGCTGAAATCTTTGAGTAACAGGAGTGTTGATCAATTCTGAAAATCGAGCTCTTCTGTGCCAAAAAATCTTGATGGAACAGGACTCAGGTTCAAGTACAAAACAGAAGAAAAGATATAAAACATGATTATGAGGCATTTTTAATAGCACTTCTTGACCTGAAATGTCATTTTCGTAGTCTGCATTCACTGGTTACTCCATATTGACAGAGTAAATACAGAGAAGCAATCCTGAACTGGATTCTAGCTGGGCTTAAACATAGCCTTCCTTTTCCCATTCTTATTTCAAAGCAGCAAGACCAGCATCAGCTCTGCTCAAATTTTAGAAAACTTCAGTGCTTGAGCAATCCACCTTCTTATCATGTAAATCCATGATAGTATTTAGACTAATCCTTTTGTCAAAAGGATTCCTGGGAATTCCAAGAGGCAGCTACTTCTACTATAGTTTTATTCTAGGCAGTGTCTGAAAACTGGGTGTGTGGCTATTAAGGAGGTAAAATTCACTCAGAGGGATCTCCAAATAAAGAATAATCTCCCACATAATCATTCCTGCAAATCTGCAGGAGTAGGTCTAAGGTTCAGTAGGTGTCCTAGAGCTTACAACCATGTCTCTTTGTTTCCTTTGCTTGAATAAACATTTGATAAAGGAAAGATGAAGAGAAATGTTAATCCTGAATTTGTATCTCAAGACATGCAGGGGTGAAAGAGAGAGAGACAGATCTGGCTAGATTGTCTTACAAGGTTATAAGAAAAATAAATCCAAAGATACTAATCAGGGAAATTATCTTTCCTGTTATCTAAACAGTTACTTTAATGCGAAGTCAAGAAATAATTGGCCTTCCAGGAAGACTTATGTTTGCAGAAAAAGGAAGATATAGGGGCCTACTCAGCTGGAAAAACAACAGCAGTGAAGAATGGGGACAGCTTCAGAAATTTATCGAGACTGGGGCCAAATCATGGAAGGGGCTGAATGGCTCCAGAGATTCCTCCAGCAACTTACCAGTCCAAAAATGTCGAAACATAAACCAGGGCAGCATAAGTCCTCATCTCCCCTACCATCCCTGTAGTCCAAGGCAAGCTCTTTAACCCATATAAATCTTTCCATCTGTGTGATAGGTTAATAATATTTACCTATGCACAACTTTGGGATTAAAACATTATTTTAAAAGCACTTTGAAGATGAATCATGCTATGTGATTGCTAAGTATTATTATTACTAAAAATGTGACATATTGTGCGAGTTAAAGAAAATAGTATATCTTTATCTTAAGAAGTTTGTCAGTGAATAATGAACTGAAATTGTGATTGCTTAATATAGTTACTGCAATTTCTAGTTTGAATGTTCTGTATTTATTGTTTGCACTGACATATATTAAATTAACAAGATTATACTGTATGATTGCTCTCCTCTTGAGACCCTTAGGAAATGAGGCTGTCCTGGGGAGCACAGTGTTTAAATAATACTATTTTCTGTATTAGTTTAAAAGCATAGACTGTCGTTTTCCCTCATCTTTGGATGTGATTTTAATGTTATTTAATTCCACATTATGTTAAAGGAAACTTCACTGCTTTGAACATTACAAACTGAAGAGTACAAAGTGTATAAAAATGGGCTGCAGGAAGCGATCCTGCAATGGGAGCTGAAGGAACCAAATGTTCTGTTTAATCTTGTCCTTTGTGGATGGCTATTCTCTGCTGTAACATTACTACCTTACAGACAACTAATTCACAGTGGGGAAAACAATATTCTCGCTCATGTGTGCAGTCACAAAAACGTTTCCTGTTCTTTCCATATCGCTGAAAGAAGCACGTTAGAAACTCATCACCCAGTCCAGTTTTAACGAAGAAGATGTCCGATTCTGCACACCCACTGTCCCACCGCTCCTGTGGGCGACAGCTCCGGCATTTTCTGCATTTGGTCACGCATGATTCAAGAGATGTCACAGTCCAGGAGCAATGCCCAATGGCCTGTGCACCCGCAGCCATCCCTGTTTTCTGGGCAGATGGACTTGCATGGATGCAGGTTGTGCCTCAACACTCAGCCTCATTGCCCGGGAGAGTTTCAGTTCCAAGTACAGACACAACCAGATTGGAACCACTGGAGAGTGCTGCACAAACATACTGATGGCAGCTGTGGCTCTTTGACAACAGACACCTCTATTTAGCCACGGCCAGAAGTAACTTAAATACAGTTGGAGTGAAAAGCTCAATTTTCTGGCTTAAACAACACTGTTACCATGTCCCTGAATTTGTAGTAGTGTTGAATCATTATTCAAGAGTCAGTGGTTTCCATACACCTTCTGGAACATATTCCACAGCTTTTTATTCTTGCTGAATAGAATTTACTTACCCAGATAGTCCCAAATGAGTCCCACATATGCTCTACTCAAAGCAAAAGTTAGAGGAGCTGTTCCTCAGTGTATAAATACAGAAGCCTTACACCTCTACTCTTCTGTGAACTTAGAATATGTTTTACTCGTCTTTTAGAAGCTTTTAAGGCTATAAATAAATCTAGACCACACAGACAGGGCGTCCACTGCACAAGCCATTCATCTACAATAAATTCAGCTGTCATTGAAAGTTGAACTAGATTGGGCAAAGAGGCAGCAATCAAGCCATTTCCATGTGAGGCAGGGAATTACAGAATCTGTTAAATTATAGTGATTAGACGCTGCTAAGAAGAAGCTCCAAGAAATCTCAAGCAACTTTTAAAGGGGGAA
>NW_010418247.1:0-6739 GCF_000710305.1 Buceros rhinoceros silvestris | reverse complement strand
AAGAGTTTAATTAAACAGCTGTAGGCCTCTTGCAATTGATTTAATTTTTCCTTCCCTCCCCTTATAAAAAGCAAGCAGGTTAACAGGAGACAAAAGGCAGATAAGGGAGTGTAAGTGGATCAAGGGGAGCCTTGGGAAATCCTCAAACAATCCTCTGAATGTGGCATTAAATGGTTCATTTGGTGGTAAGTGATTAAATGGGAGAGGACATTCTTTATCATGGAAATTGGTCCTCCTCACTCCTGGACCTATGCTAATGATCTGAAACTCAGAGAACACTGAAACTCAGTGTGTTATAATGGTTTATAAGACATTACTTCATGTTGGACCATGAGGAAAATTTGCATGAATACAGTCATGCAAGGAATCCAAACAGCATTAGACTTTTTTTTTGCCAGAATTATTCTCATTGGTGTCAAAAGTTCACATCCTAGAAAACGCTGGCTGCCTGTACATCACCTTAGAGCAAAATGTGCCACTTCTAGTCACAGCACTGAGAAAACAAAGGCCCTTCACAGGATCGTACTTTACTGATAAGTCTCCATTTCCAACTCTAATTAAAATTAGCCTGGCAATGGGAAAAACTATACTTCAATCATTGGGGGAATTGCAAACCTATATTTAAACCTCTTAACTCCTTTAGAGCTCAAACTTATACTTTACAATGTGAACTATGTCAACAGCGACATTTCTTCAGAGAAGGAAGGCCCACTTGCTCAGCACATCAGCTACAAGTTTCAGAGCAACCGGAGGTCCTGTTTCCAAATTCATTTACCCATTCCCTTGTCGCTATGAATGACTTTAAATTAAGCTCTCACTGTACTACCTCAAACGACTTGATATATTCACGCAAACTGTGAAAGAAGGCTGAAAGGCCTTTAAAATCTCATTGATGCAACACCAAAGATACTCCAAACTTTCAAGCGAAGAAAAGGCAGTTTCATGTGGTTGTATGACCAGAAACTTGGTTGGAACCAAAAATAGCAACACATTCAAACCATTAAAAAGCCGGAAAGCATCATTAAAAGGTCATCCCTTTCTGTCTCGGCTTCCTAGATGCCAGTGGAAGAATAACAAATGGTTATGGTTTCATTTTACAGTGTAGCAAGGAGGATTTGAGAATCCGCAGGGCCTCATCTGCTGTTTCTTAAGCAAATATCCAATGTAATTTTAAATTTCACTTCATCATTGTGATAGCTTCAAGGAAACTTCTCCTGTGTGCCAACCTTCCCTCTCAATGGTGTACAGTCGGTGTTACAGAGCTGAAAGAAAGTGCTCCCTCTAAATTATCGGCTCCCCTATGGCTGTGATTTGCAACACAAGGTACACTTGCAGGGACAGAGCTCCTCATTCTTCTTCATTTGCTTTTAAGCGGCGCTTGGTAGTTTGTGTGTACAAAGTGCTGAAGCTAGTTATTGTCACAGTGGTAAATTACAAGGTTTAATGGGATGCGGGGCCAAGTTCACAAAGATATTTAGGTGTCTGAAAGTGTGAGAGATAAATGATGAGGTGAGCATTTTCTATTTTCTAGAAAGCCTTAGGCCCAAGTTAGGCTTCGTTTTCAAAGTGGTTGGCGCATTTCAGAGCCCAAGAGTTCCCAAAAGTTGCTGTGACTTCGGCTCATACATCACTTGGGCACTTTTGAAAGGCACACCTTTAGTGAAAGGTATAAAAGTGTCTGCACCAGCGAGGTTCCTCTCTTTAAGTGTCAGGAGTGTGAGGCTGCTTGCTCCTTGATTGGAGCTTTTTTAAATTCCCTGGGAATCTTTCTGCATTTTTATATGTGTAAATAAATCTCACCTTGTCCTCTAATGTCCTTTAAAAGCAACAGGACAACTCACACAAGGCCACTGTGTGACTATCGATACATCCGTGATAACCCAGTCTCCCAGTGATTACTTGTACGGACTTGCTGCTAAGGCTGGAGCAGTGCCAGCTCAAAGGCAGCCTACCAGTCTCAACGGCCCAATTTGACCTACAAATGTTAAAGCAAGGGACACAGAAGGTAATCTACAAAGACGAGAAAAGCTCTGCTAACAGAGACATGCTTGGCCAGCCTGACAGCTCTCACCATTGCAGTGACCACATTCCTCTTGATGTTCAATGAATGCCAGCCAATAAGGTCATAAGCAGTAATTATCGCTCTTGGTGCCTAAGAAGGACTGAAGATGTACTTTTCTGGCACTGAGCTGGAGAATTAAAGGCACCATGAAGGCAGCAGTTCTCTGGTACTGCATCCTCACCACAAAAAACCCTTGTGCCACTCAGTCTTCCTGTGATTTCCATTCCTCTGCCACTACAGTGAACCAGCCAGAAACCTCCTCCACCCTTAACTAGGATTGTAACCAGTGGCAGTTGTTTGAACACAGGACTGTTGCCTCTACACTAAATCTTACTAAAGAGAAAAGGAATAAAGTTCCAAGCACTGAAAATGAAATGTTAAGATTCAACAGTTCTTTGCTTACCACTTGCCAGCTACATACCTGCAGGCCTTGCTATTCCTTCAAGCAATAGAAGATCTACAGTTTCTGCATAGCCTAGAGAGGATGGAGTAGATGAAGGAGTGGGGGAAAACCCCACACATGCCCCATCAGTTCTCCCTTAAAAGAAAAAGTACTCAGCCAAGACCTAGTTGGCCCCCGGGTCTTTTTCTGGGTTATCTGACACCTAAGTATGTGGCTTCAAGCAGCAAATGCAGAGGTCAAGAAAACTCCTCTGAGATGAGCTGCAGTCTAAAATTGCAGCATGATGTTTGCTCAAAGATGACAAGTGAAGTCCCAGCCTTCTCCCCGTTTTCCTGGTACTCACGTAAAACGATATTCGCTTTGGCTTACAGAGACATAGTAGGAAGAGAGAATGAGAGAATTACAGGGCAGAAAAAATATTATTGAAAATAATCATTATATTTTTTTATGGAATAGCTGGTACTGGCTCCAGTTCTGATGGAGGGAGATGGATCTCTAAATTAAGTACATATGATCAAATCTTGTTCACTCAAATAGTTACATAAGCTGCCCACTGGCAGAACGCTGGATATTTGCAAATTAAAAAGAGAAAATCATGCCATCTTAGTACAAATACGACAACTACATATGGTAAAAGTAAATAAATAATAAAATAGATAACATGGTGGGGCAGGACATCAACTAAACCCTTGTGGAATTCCATCTCTGGCTCTATCAGAGGGTTTCCAGTGCTTTAATAACATAACTAGGGCTTATTATCCTGTGCAAAGGAGGATGAAAACAGAACTTTATGAGTAACTTCTTAATGACATGGTCTATCAGATGTAAGGTTCTCCCCAGCAGCAAAATGGCCATTGACTTTTGTAAGGAATGGCTGGACAGAGAGAAAATTATCACAATAAGTCTGTCCTAACACCCTGAGGAAATTGTCTTCCTTCTCAATTACCCAAACTTCGGGTCTTGTCCATTCTTAATGAAGACAACAGGAATTTTGCTTTTCACCTACACAAGTAGGACCAGACCTTCCAGAACAGCATGCCCTGGACAGACTTGGTGTAGTTCATATACAGATCTCAGACAACAGCAGGTCTCATGGGTGCGTGTCCTGGGCTGAGTTCAGCCTTGGGAGTACTACCCAAATCCTCACAATTTCCTAGCAACAAGGTTCAAATCCTTTCTGACTCAAAAGCTATGAAATAAAGGAAAAAAAAATAATCACAGAATAGGAGCAAAGTCAAGATGCTGAGTGTTATTTTATACCTAACGTTGGCAGGGTATAGGTGACCCTTTTAACTGTGAGAGGAAGCATTTGGGGCATTGCAGGTATGAACACAGATACCCCAAACACTGGCGGAGTGATGAAAAGTGGGAGTCTATTACAGAGACTTCGCAATTCACTAACTCAGGCCTCATGTGACCGCTGCAAGATATGCATTACAATCCGATCTCAGTGTTTGTCACTTGTCAAAAAATTGAGAACAAAGAGCCAATTAGCTGAGGTTTGTTTTCTTCTATTTTGCTGAAAATAAAAGCTGAGCTATGATACAGAAAGAATTCCTGGTGTGTGTATGAGGCAGGGAGAGGGAAAAAACCGATAAACAAACATTTTTACAAAAACTCAAATCATTGGACTTGCAAAACAAGGACAGCTGGGATGCATAATCAAGAGTATTAGAAAGATTTTATTCTACACAACAGAACCTTTCCTATCCTGGCATTTGCTCTCTGGAGATCCAGTAGAACCACTAACTTTTCTGACAGCCTGCAAAGGTGTTAAGGGCAGCCTTGCTGCAGTGAGAGAGAAGGGGGTTTGGGGCCACGTGAAAGGCAGCGACAGGCATGTGGTGGTCAGGTGCTTTTCAACCGGTGAGAAAGACAGCTTTTGGTTAGAGATGAGGTTCTTAGACTCTTTTGTGACAACGTAATTAAATGCTCCTCCTCACCCTGCTGTGCAGGAGCTAAAGAGGAACTGGAGACACACTACTGACGTTTGAGTGCCTCTGCAGTGAAACACGTCACACCTACCATTGTGAAGCAGCACTGCATGGATTCATATGTCTTCAGATAAAGAAAGACCACCTGATTTTCTAGTCTCATCTCCTGGGTAACCCAGTCCATTATGTTCCACTCTAATGAACAATAAACTAAATTGGGGGAAAAAAAAAACCAAAAGGACTGCTTCAACCAATAGCAAAGACAGGGAATATCTAGAGGGTTGGATAGAGTATTGGCTCAGCACTGACTGCTAACGAAAACTGACAGTTCAGGAAGTGCCAGCAACAATTCAAGCAGGATCGGCAATCATTCCTGGGAGGTTTCCCGCTCAAGGGTGAATCCAGTCCAACACCTGATAGTGTCAAAGAAGATGATACACCACTACTTTATTAGGACAATGTGATGTAGCTCAAAAGTCATACACCCAGTGCTGCATAGGGAGGAGGCAGCATGCACAAAAAAAGCAATTAACAAATTAATTTTCATGCCAGTCTGGGATCTAGCAAAAATAAGAATTATATTTTTGTATTAATGTCTTGGTTTGTGTGAGGAATTGGCTGGTAACTGCTTCGATAATGATTTTTCCAATTCCCACTGCTAGTGACAGGACTATTTTATAACTGACAAGTGCAGTGAGTCTTTTCATTCTTTTTTTAGGCTCTACATTGAATGAGGAAAACCTGCTGCTTCTCCTACTATCACAACTCTTTGTCTTTCAGTGTGCCGTTTGTGAACTACTGAAGCTTATTATGTTTAAATAATAAAATAAAGCAAACCGAGAGAGCAATTCTGTACAAACACAGATTAAAGTTCTTTACCTAGAGCTATGCTTAGTCACTCCTGAGGGAGGCTGAAGGGAACAGCCTGTGTGCACAGAGGAAAACACACTTCATGTTAAGGACACCTGCCTGTCACACTGCTGCCTTTTAAGCAGCTTTGGAAATCAAGCATTGCTGATTTCTAAGAATAAAAAAACCAAAATTTGCTTCGGAGCACAAACAGAGATAATTAAAGTACTTGCTCTGACAGGGAGCTGTGTTAGAAAACAACTTCTCACTTTTGAGGACGCACACTGTGTTTCTTGTTCTGCCAATTTATTTTAATTAATCAGAAAAAAACATTTGTTTGAGGTATTAGTGATGCCAGTGCTTAGTCTGTCATTTTACCTCCCTGCTAAATGCCCAGAATGGCAGTTCTAAGGCAGAGCACATCTGGCACAAGGAGGAATCTCTCCTTCTGGCACATTGCTAAAAAGGAGCAGTATAAATTCAATGGGGCAAATCTTTGTCCTTTCGCTCACTTGGAGTAGAGCTGAGCTATGCTGGAGCTCCTCACTTCACAGAAAGATGAGTTAACCCTTAATGGAGCGGGATGTGGTGCTCATGGCAAGTTCACTCTTTCCAGGGAGGAAGACTGTGCAGCTGACAAACCACACCACCTCCTGACAGGCAACCTGTTGCTCGCATTTAACCTTAGAGTGTCATGTATGGTAGTTGGCCTACAGTCCCACTGGGAAACAGTGGGAAAGTTGACAAGATGGGGAGGCTGCAAGGACCCAGGTGACAGTCCTGGAATACAGAGGGAAGACAAAGCTCTTCCAAAAAGAAAACTGAGGATGACTTATTTTCTTTTCTTACTCCATCTCCCATTTCTGAAATCACCATCAAGTTTTATAATCTCTCTATAACCAGCTCCTCATCTCTAACATTTCCATGGAAAATGGAAATGAAAAATACCATCTTCCATGTTCATCTTTGCACACTTATTCAAATAACGAGACTAACTCACTTGCCATCATCAGCTGCTGTCCTTTACCTTGTCTACCCAACCCAAAAGAGTTGGGGAAATCCTCTCCAGAGAGATGGGCCACCAAAAAACATGTGATTGGCACGACTGCTTAAACATTTATATTTCTAAAGTTCAAAAATGCTATTAAAATTGTGAATATTTCAATATTTTTAATTCCTAAAATTATTATTAAAATGCATTTAATAATAAATTTTGGATTTTATTCCTCTTCAGCTTGAAGGTCTGTAGATGTCTCATGCCTAAACTTGTTTAAATAAAACAGAGAGCACCAGAAACTTTATTTTACTCTTCTTTTATTTGGACTGAAGTTATTGGGTAATTGGAAAATTCCGGGTACAAAAGCCAAAAAACCACCAAACATCCCTAGAAACAGCAAAATCAAATGCAGGGTTTGCCCAGACACGTGCAGAAAAACATGCCAATATCACCAGTGATCCCACCTGACTGGAACTGTTTGTCTTACCAGAAAC
>NW_010418246.1:0-9025 GCF_000710305.1 Buceros rhinoceros silvestris | reverse complement strand
ACATTGAAAGGCTTCCTTGATGGTATGAAACACTGAAATATGTAGACGAGAGCAGGAAGACAGGAAATCATATAACAGCATCAAGTTTTTGCATAAACATTGGTCTCAGCAGTGAAATGAAAAATTTTGTTTGCAATTTAATTTGTAATCGCTACTCAGACCATATAAAGGTGAACATCATTGCTTGCATCAGGGACAGCTTTATTACCTAACTGCCTGTAGAGCTACTAAGGATTTGTCCCTTGACTCCACTGGGAGCTGTTGTAAATCCCTGCGATGAAGAGTCTACGTGAGCAGGAAGTGTCCAAGTTTTTCATAATGCTGTAGTATAAGGAAATGTGTGTCACAAACCAGCTACCCACTTACAGAAGTTGCACAATGTATATAGGAGGATATTCTTTTTTAAAAAAAAAAAGTTTGCAAAAGGGTAGGGATGGTACATGGTTTCTGTCACCAAGGCAATTATCATGAAACTGGGATGTTTATACATGCCTTTGCAGGGGCATTGCCACAGGCCTCACTTAAAAGGTTGCAGCTTCTAGTAAGAAAAGCATCAATATCCCGAACTACTAGAAGTTTTTCTTGTACCAGTTTCAAGGATTTATTAAATTTCTCTGTCTATTGAGGACACCGTTCCTTGAAACGCGGGACAAATGCTAAGCTGACCAGAAAATACAGCTGTCCTCCAAGTAAAGAGTTACTTTTTCAATAACCAATTGACTTGAAAATTGATTATAAATCCAGAAGAAATGACTTAGTTACAAACTTGCGTTAAAGCAGATTGCAATGGAGTTTGGCTTTAAATAGGTGGCAATATATATCCATTACTCTGTTCAATCTGCTGATGGAAAACAAGATCAGAATAATAAAGAGCCTAATGAACAAAAAGCCTTGAGAAACAGTATCTGATCTATGTTTAGCTTTCTTAATTACAGGATAGCACAGTGAAACGCAGGCTGTCATCAGGTAATATTTCATTTAGCAGAAAACTGAGTACTGGAACTCCCACAGCAGTAGAAATTTATGCCAGAGTTCTGCAGAGTAAAACGGCTGTACAAAACCAAATATTGTATTTGAAACCTGAGGTCACAGGAATTGTATTGTCCACCTATAAGGTTGTCTGTTGCTGCAAAACTCAATAATCAAGTCCCCACAGATGGTCCTGCAGGTTTACAGGGTTGACTTACCAGGTGAACAAACAGTAATGAAGAATGATGCTGCTACCGTTTTCCGAACACGAGAGATGTGGACCATGTGGTGTTCCACCGAGAAAATCACAGGAATGAGTGCAGTGGATTGAGAAAGACGATCTCCATACATAAAGCTGTGAGAATGAGCTGATGGATCAACTATGTTTTCTCATGCAGTCATCATGTGGGAGACCCAAACAGAATGTCTGTCACCGCTCAAAAAAACACTTTAGGAAATTGCAAGGAAAACCAGCTTAGCCAAGTGACAGGGGAAGTGAGGATCTTAGAAATAAGGCAATAACCTTTAAAAAATTAAAGTACCAGAAAACAGAAAAACAGAAGGAATGATAAACTATAGGTCCTGCTTTGAGAGAAGTTTGAACTAGATGGGCCCTTCCGACCTAGAGTTTTCTTCACTTCCATGAACTGTAAATACAATGTAGCAGACCAAAAACCTGACCGACCAACCAACCAACACCACCACCACAATAAACAAACCCCCCAAGAACTTGAACATGTTATAAAAAAAGCTGTGATTTAAAAAAAAAACAAAAAACCAACACAACAGGAATATGAAGCCTAATATAAAGGCATAGGAGAAAAAACATCTCTATGGAAAAGACTGGGGAGATACCTGTGCTGGAAGTGCATTTAAAGGGGTCATGTGAGTTGATAGTCCTCAAAGAGAAAATCTGGTGAATGAGATTCAGACAAATGCTGGAGTATGTGATGAGAAATCACCAGGAAAAGATGTTATCACCCAATACTTCTGAAGGATTTTTCCAGTGAAATTGCTGACTTTGTACCTGAAATGAAAGGGTTGCACGTTCAGTCGCATTTTAGAAAGGATTCCAGAGCACTAATGGCATGAGGCCTTAGTGCCTGTTATGGGGGGGAAAAAGATAGAAACTACAGTAAGAAATAGACTTATTGGACACACAGATAAATAAGATGTTTTGGGAAGAAGTCAGTATGGTTCTGATGGAACGCCAAGCCCCACAAATCCATTGTAGTTCTCTGAAGGAACAGCTAAGGAAGTGGTTGAGATAAAGCCTGCTGATACATAATCCATCTGGACTTTGAAAAAGGCATTTGACAAGATCTCTTGCCAGTATTTTTAAAGAACCTTACCCACTATGTATTCATTGAAGGAATAAATAACCACTCAGGGATCAAAAGCAATGGTCAGGAGATGATGATGATGAGGAGGACCTTAATGTGAACATGAGAGAAATATCTCGTGATACTAAGTGCGTGCTAAAATGTCAAATTAAGTTGAATGTAAATGAAATGCTAAATAATACACGTAAGAACATCACCTTAGTAGTAGTTGTTTCTGATTTAAATATAAGCACTAACAAGTAAATTTATAATTGATAGTTCAGAGAAAATGCCAGAGTTTTGCTCCTTAATGATCACAATAAATAGGCGTATTAAAGAATATTATAGTTTTGAGTGTTGGAGTTTAGAAAGAAAATGTATTAACTTTCCTTTCTCACCACGAGGCTTCCTTTTGCTTGCTTAATAGTGGTGCAAGCCTGAGTTCCTCTGTCATTTAAAACAGGCAAGTGACCTTTTTGTGCTTTGGGGTGCTTCTTGTATTGTTTGATTCCTCCTTGAAGAGGAATAGTGAAGAATATGGCTGTAGCTGAGACATACTGAATCTGCGAGCTTGATTCTGTCACGGGAAGAAAATAAAGGTGTTGTTTGTTTAAGTTGTTCTGTTTATGTCTTTGAACCAAAGCACAGTCTCAGCATGTAGAAATGATAGCTGAGCAGCGTACAGAGACACAGCTGAATTCCTACTACTGTAAAGGAAAGAATGTCTTAAATGATCTGTAAGTTTTTAAACAAATTTGAGCTTGTTTCTCTAGTGCCTGCAGAGGTTACTGCTGTTTAGTTCATGTTTTCTATCTCAGTGCTTTGGCCAAACCACTTCTTTTGGTGTTTTCATTGTGTTAGTGTGAGTTGGTTTTTTCCCTATGGAAATGATGCTATTCTCACACATACAAGATAGTGATTCCTAAGTGGGATAAACCTTTCATGCCAGGCCCCCACCTACATGTTCCATTTTGAAAATGCACCTTTGTCCCTTCTGCCCTGCTACTTGCTCTCGGGAGGAGCTCTTCTTTACACTTCTCTCCTTGATGGTGACCATAAACCAGCTTGACCAAGATGAGGCTGCTGAAGCTCTGGGAGTGTTGTCTGCAGCACTGAGCATCTGTGTAGTGTTGCATTGTATTTCCCTGTTGGTCTGTTTCTAACTGTTGTCTCATACCTTACACTGTTTCTAGAGCAAAGATTGGATTTTAAAAGGAGTTGTAGTCTTTGAGTAGCACCTGGTGCTACAGTGCAGGGTGCTAATGAGAATGGTATTGTAATGGTCATAGCACAGCCCAAGTCCTGTGGACTTTACTGGGAATGTTGCCTGGAGATTTAGCTGTGTAGCTGCTGGTGCTTTCCTAGCTGTTCTTAATTGTGCTTAGTTAAATGTAACTTTTTAAAGGAAAGTAATGAGGTAAATGCTTAAATGAGATTGCAGTGGTTAATAAACTGTCCCCAGAAAGAAACTCGAAGAGGGCTGAGGAAAAATGGCCCTCCATGAATGACCTCCAGCATGAATGACCACGTCAGGCAGTCTGACGTATGGGAAGCACAGATATCTGGTCTATCATGAACTCAGACGTGGAAATGCATCAAAACCATGTAATAGTAAATACTGAACCACATGCAACTGAAGCATCCTTGCACTAGAAGTTTTCTGGATCGGGATCTGTTGTCTCCTGCCATGTGCTATCGTTGTGTGAAACAGACATCTGCCACCGGACAAACTGTAGCTGTGATTTTTTTGGCTACTGAGATGCTATGAAAATGCCATCTGGGAAGCATGTAATTAGATGTCTTTGCTGAGTTATTCCTAGAGTAACTATATTAAAACAATATCGGTATCGGGGTTTTTCTTCGGTACTATTTATGTTGAGCTGCCCTTATTACCCCTGTAAATCTTGTTTATACTTGACAGAGTACAGAAAACGCTGGGGGATTGGGTATGGTCTCTGCTATTTACCAAGATGTTTATCTTCAAAATCTGGTACAGTGTAATGATCCGGTGTGTATATTCTGACAGACTCACACCCATGTCGGTCTGGACATACTGTGTCATTCTGTGCATAGATGTGATCCCATTTGCTGTTCTGCAGCATCAGTTAGTTTCCTGAGATTCCCACGTCGGAAACATTTTCAGGAAAAGTGGAAGCTTTATTGTACCTGCTGCCTGAGAATTGAGAGTTATTTCCATGTGCACAGTTGGCAACCATCAATAATCAGCAAATATCACTAGATGCTATGGAAAACCACCTGATGGCATGTTGAATGAATTATTTCTAGCCAAACTTTTAAATAATTTTGGAGTAAAGGAAGTAAAGAGGTGTGTGTGTAAAGGCTGTTAGTACTAACTAGCACGTGGCTGAGTCTCATTTGAGACACCAGTCGCTGGGTCACTGTGGGCTGCGACCCAGTGAAACAGTGGAGCCTGGAGAGAGGGGAATAGCTTTTCTTTTACACTGTCCACAAGATATCCCTGCGTAAAATGGCAGTGCTTTTCTAAATGTTGGTTGTTAGAAGGTTTTAAGATGGATTTTTCCTGACCTCATATGGAATGACTTTCTTCTGAACTGTATTGACTATCCCAATAAGCTCATGACTTGCCTAGCAATGAAATACCTGAACAAAAGTAGAGCAGCATTATACCATAACCTTCTGGACATGCAGGGAGCATCGGGAGCTTCTCTGCCTGAGCTGGACTTTGAAATTTTCTGGCACAACTTGATACACTGTGGATTCCTCGGTACCAAGCAGCAGAGTCCCTTGTAGTAGAGAGCATAAGGCCTTTCTTAAGCTCGTATGTTCTCAGGAAAGCCTGTAAATTATGTACAACTGCAAGCTTCTTTCTTTTTTAACAATGAATCAACCCAAGTCACTGTTTAGTCTGAGGTGTCTCTGCTTTTGGTGGAGTGTACCAGTTGCATTTAATCCACTAAATAGTTGGTTTGGTCACCTTTTTTTGCCTCAGAGTTTTTCCACCGCCAGCTCATTTAGAACAGTGAGGCAGAAAGGTTTGCTTTCAAAATTGTGCCAAGAATAACTAAAATTCTCAAAGGAAAACCAAGCCAATTATTAAAATTGTTTTTATAAATGCAACTAGATTTAATTATTTTTTAATTATTTTTCAATTGTTAACCAAGTGACTAATTCAGAGAAATGCAAATCTCAAATTTCATTACATTTTAAAACAAATTAAAAATTCATTTTGGGTTTAGAAATTCAACATTACAATCATTCTCTGTAATGATTTATGAAAGTAGTTCAGAGCAGTATTCTGGCTCTTATCTGCATATGTAGGAGGGTTCACCATCAAAAATTACAGTTGAAATGGATTTTGAAATAAAAACAATGTTTTTATTAGTAGCGTATCCCATGTAAAGAAAATTAAGTGAACAGGTGATGAAATGTGTTACTGTTTAAAGAATATCACAGTAACATCCCAAGGCTTATAAAATTGTAACACAGTTAGATTAAATACCTTGAAAGGACATGTCTCATGGAAGTTTCTGCACAAGCAAGGAAAAACAAGAGCAGCACATTAAAATTTTAGAAAATCCAAGAGTGGCTGTGTTGAACTGAAGTTGGTTAATATCCAAAATCATTGGCAATATTTAGTAGTCATATTTAGGGAAATAGCATTGTATAATTTAATGCAAATTCAGTGAAAATAAGATTAATTACTAACATTAGAATTCAACTTTGCCTAAAGATCCTAAAGAAAACAATCAGAATAAAAATTGGTAAGAAAGTACTACACTTGAGATTAGTTAATCGCTATTAAGGCGAAAACCAACAAACAAACCCATAGACAACGAAATTTCAAAAAAGCAAATCCCTCAAAGCCCTTCTTCATAATATGTCCAAAACCAGGTGAGACTTTGTATCGATACGCACATTTCAGTAAGTATTTCAGCACTGATAGTTACTGACCAAGGTTGTGCGTGTACCTGTGCCTCGTTGAGGGCTGTGGCAGTAACCATGTGAATGAAGTCAAGTAGCCCTGTGTAATCTGGTTTGATAGAATTTTAAGAAAATAAACTGTTGAAAGGTAAGAAAAGGGTTTAACAGAGTAGTGTATGTGATTTTCATATTGAAAGATCTGGAAAGGAACAATTGGAACACTGAAAAACGACAGAGTGAAGCATTTCTGTTACTGAGTTAGTGTCCTTCTGTGGACTGTCTGTATTTCCATGGGTAAACTGAGTGTCGCCTGAGCTGAGTCACGTGAACTGGCCTCTCTCAATTTTTATAATACCACGTGACTAATATTTGAAGTTCTCCTTAGAATGTCATGTGAAACTGATGTCTTGTACAGATTGAGCTGTTTGCTTCTTTAATGTCCTTTTGGGATCGTCTGAGTTTTTTGGTTGGTAGAAAAAGAATGTAAAGAGAGAAATTGGAATTTGTTGATTGTTTCTTAAAGATCTGCTGCAAAAAGAATCTCTGGGTGTGCGGTGAGAGGCGGGAAGTTGGGAAGAGTAGTTTTCATTTCCTATCCATAAGCTCAGCAAGGCTGAGAATGACCTTAGAATCCTCTCTGAAAAGCTTTACGGGGGGGCGGGGGGGGGGGGGTTGGCCTTTTGGGGCTCGGGGATGATTTTGAAGTTAACTGTCTTTGTCACTGTATATATATATCACAGAAAAGGTTGTCAAACGCAAGTCACATCTAACAGTCCGGTGTAAGCCTTGGACAGAGAGAATTCTTGAGAAAATAAAATTCCCACAGCAGAGAATTAAGACTAATTGTAGTTTTTATTGTTTTATTGCAATCAATGCTAAGTTACCACTCCCAAGTAAAAATGTCATGATAGTACTTGAAAGTATGTGGATTCGTTCATAGATGGAGTATTTCTGGAAGTAAATTACAGAGCACATTCAAAATCAGCGAGGCAAAGTACTCTGAACTTCACAAGAGAAATCCTGGATAACAGACAACAAATTGAGGCAAGGAAATGCTGTCCATTTTAGTGCTCATCCATGAGGAGAGAACGTTTTTATGAGACTCTTGAAGTGTCTTTCCCTTTTTCTGAGGTGTACGCAGATACTCAAAAGCTAGTGTGCTAGTACGCTGTGTATTTGTAGCTTAATTTGCCATGCTCAGCAAGACAGTTATGATCTCACTGTTAATTTGCGTAAAGACTAAATACCGTATGAGGTATTCCACTGCTTCACGTCAGGCATCTGGCTGGATGCCTAAATCAAAGCTAACCTGAGTTAAGAGTTGGGAAATGTCAAAGTGCACCTCCAGTCACCTGGGGATGGTCGTCTCTTCAGAGACGAGCACAGTCGCGCCAAATGGCAGTTCAGGAAAGCGTGGGTACGTTTTGAGGGACTGCAGATGGGATTAAACTCTACTGCTTTGTGAATGATGAGCTAGAGCCAGGCTGTGACTGCCATGGGCGGCACCCAATCAACGCTTAAGCTGCCCTGGAAAGAATGCCTTGTTTTTACAAAGAACCTTAAAAATCTTAAGCCTACTTTGCATAGGTAGCTCCTACATTACTGAACCCTGATGTTGTTATTAGGAACTGACATTTTGCTGATATTTAGAATAGGTTAAATTCACCAGTTTGTCTATTTCCAATGATTAAATGCTGTGGGCACAGAGATCTTAATGTTGTCAATTTTGTAGCAAACCCGTAACTTGAAGACTAAATTCTAAATTATATTTTAAGCAGGTAAGAAGGTTTTTCCTTGGAATCTTTCAACATCAAGTACTGATTTTTCCATTTCACTAGGTGCTTATGGAGGTTGGAATATTACCATCTTTGGCAGCAGGTGATTACGAGCAGTTCCTTCTTTCTTTTGATGATACCATCTTGTTCTTGATGAGGCACAAGTATTGCTTTAGCTTTCCTAAACTGTATCAAGAGTTGAAACTCTATCCTGAAGGTTTCACATTAAGAGGTTTTTTATCTGTAAAAGCCACTAAATTTAGAATGTTTCTCTCCAGCTGATGAAATAACTCACTTGTAAGAAGTAGACAAGTCTGAATCACTGAGGAGAGACAAATTTCTTCATTAGCTGCTGATGTGATGAAACCTGAAATCTAGAAGTACCGCAGATCTCAGCAGGTAGGGAATCTCATAGTCTTAAACAGTTCAATGGGTCCTTAGGCTCAGGCGTTCCTTTTGGTGTGTTATTTTTTACAGTGAACCGCACCAAGGAGATATTCCAGTCCCAGAGGTAATCACTATCTTTACAGACCTTTTTATAGGACAATCCAGACTTTGACTGCTGGTGATGACTTCAATAAGTGCATGATTCAGTTGTCTCTGCCCATTTTCTGCCTGTCAGGTAAGCGGCGTTCGACTTTAGAGAGCTTTCAATTTTCCTTCGTGTAATTCTTGTTCTTTATTGAAATTGTTTCAATAATACAGATACATAGAATGTCAAAAGAGGAACTTTACTTTCTACAGGAAACCTTAAATAACTTAACTTTAAACTTAACTTTCTATAGGAACTTTTAAAAGGGAGAGGAGGGGATTAATTTCTTCTTATATTATAAAATACAATTTTACAGGGCAAGAGGGAGATCATTTTCTTGTTCTCCTTCCAAACAGCACATAGGCAGGTTTTTTGGAAAATAATAAAGATGATTCATATAGCTGATAAAAAACCTGTCACTCAGGGCACAGGAAAAATGATACTAAATATTGATTATAATAATGAGCGTACATTCCATTTCAGATCATACCTGAATTATAAAAAAATGTTTATAATATAATAAT
>NW_010418245.1:6715-11297 GCF_000710305.1 Buceros rhinoceros silvestris | reverse complement strand
CGCGGCCCCGCTGGCTCTGCCCCGGAGGAAGCCTCGCCTGCGCCCCTTCTTCATCCTGTTAATGGGCGCCTCAGAGCACATCATCCCAGCCGCTCCGGGAGACTCACCCCCTTGGGTACATACTGCTCCCACGGTGCGCAGTAACCTCCGTGGCCGGCATAAAGGCGTTGTGGTTCTTTTCCCCCTCTCCTTGCCTACAGCCCCAGCAGGGGGAAAAACATATCAGCTGACAGAATGAGTGATGTTCTTAAAAGGATACACAGAATACAGACTGCATCAAAATTCTGTTGTTGCAGTTGCAGTTGTGTAACACCCAGCTCAGAGTCTGCGAGCCTTCTGTTCACTGGGGACGGATGTGGGGAGACACTCGGGCACCGGGACAGTGGGCGAGTTAAGTCTCTCAATTAAATGGTTTTGCCTTGACAGGGAAAAAAAAAAAGAGAGAAAAAGGTATATGGAAAGCTGAAATCTGCCAGCCTGTGACTGGGTTTCCCAAAAGCCTTGAAGGAGGCACCAAAGGCACCTGCTGCTGCAGTGGCAGAAGAGTCACGGACACTGGTATACCCACACCTGGGTTTAGTGTGCTCAGCATAAACGGGACTAGCAGCCACACTGGAAGTGCTTGCAAGGGGGATGACTGTGGAGCAAGGCAGAGCCCAGGGCAAGGTGAATCAAAAGACAAGTGGCATCAACAGTGTGGCCACAGTGGTCCGGCCATCTGTGTTCCCTCAAGCCACCTTCAGATGCCAGGGTGCAGAGCAGGTATGCATGTGCTAGGGAGGATGGGGAACAGAACACGTCAGCCTCCCCTAGAGCAAACCAGGCTCCAGTGGTCTGGGGTGGAAGTCAGCTACAGTATACAGTTTGCCTGTTGAATGAAACTTGCTGAATCTGCAGAGGCAGACACACCTCTTCTCCCAGCAGCCGCACCCTGGAGGATAAAGAGGAGTTCCTCTGCTTTCCAGCAATTTTTTGATGTGTGTATGCTACATATGCAATGAAAACCCCAAATTTCCTTTGGCTTACAAGACCCTTGCAGCCAACTCTGATAAAAAAATAAGAGCAGGACTTAAACCATACACAGAAGTGGACACAACCCTCTCAGGATGAAGCATTTTGATCAGCTGCTCTTAACCCTCATTTGGCAGAATATTTGGAAGCTATCTCTAGGAGTCTGCGAAACCTAAGTAAAAAGTTTGTCCTGCAAGGCCTTTCCTGAATTTGGAGAACTGAAGACACCTGCTTGCTACAAAACAAAGCTGCCTTTATTTCTGAGCTGTCATGGTGGCAGCTGGGCCATGTTCGAACAGAGATGCATGGGGAGGTGATCTCCGTGGGAATGCAGGTACCCCATGGCAAGCTGTTAGAGGTCTCTTCCTCCTTTCTTCCTCTCCTCTTTCTCTTCCTCTCCTCTTCTCCTTCCCAAGCCAAGGTCAGTACAGCCTCTGGGCAGAGACTTCACACAAGCAGTAGCTCTGAGAGAAAGAAGCTGTATCACTATTACTGCCATCAGGTCTCTGCCCTGTTGTCTGAATTGTTGTTTACCTCTTTGTGTTACGCTAGCGGCCTCAGCTGAGTTTGCAGCAGGCTCCCAGTGACACCAACTTCACACAATGATGGGGGCCAGGAGTCTTTCCGCTGCTGTAGCATCAGGGGGAGAGTGTTCATGTGAACTTTATCTTCTTAGATGTATAATCCACCATCTTCGGGAAGGCTCTCTCTACTATGTTACCCTGATCCACCTCCACCCAGGTGTGCCCTTTGCAGAGTCCAAGCACATCCGTCCTGTCTCAGTCCCCATAGAAGCACAGTAGTCAAAACACAAGTCATGTTGGAGTGCAGCACCCTTGCATGTATCCCCCTGTAACCTAGGGATGCAGCTCCAGCCCAGCCCTGCAAATCTAGAGACAAATCTACCCTGAAAAAGCCTACATAGGCTTCATTGTGTGTGGCACATCTGCCTGGACGGTTTAGGGGAAAATTCTGCTTGACGGAGAGGGACACGTGAATCAATGAAATGCAGCAGGCAGAGCAAAAGAAAGAAAATACTAGTTTAGTCTATGTGGCTCTCTGGGAACTATAATGCCCTGCTGCAGTGAAGCCGGATCATACCATTGCCAAAAGACATGAAACACAGCATGAACATTCAATACAATTAAAAATAAATTAGAGAGGTGGAACTGCTCAGGCCAGTCACCAATTGGTGGGATAGAGAAATTTATTCAATAACCAAAACAAACTGGAATAAATGCCACTTCACCATTTTTTCTATCTTTCTTGGAAGCTTCTGGCCCTGCCCAGTATGGAGTTGGATCCACCAAGCTGCAGATCTCTGCTCTTAACACAGTTTGTCATCCCCATACCATCTTGCAAGAAAGGCAATCTAAGCAACGAGAAAGGAGCCCTGGAAGATAGAGGAAATATGCTTCAGGAGATGACCGGAGAAGGAGGACAATCAGCTTCATTTGTCTTATTGAAACTGCTTCTCTTCAGTGCTCAGACAGCAAAATCAGAGATAATTCACATTTTGTTCCCTGAGCAAGTCTTTGGAGAACCATAAAGAAAAGCAGGCCTTGGGAGAGGAAGATAGCTGTACTCTGATCGAGTCTATAAGCTGAGGCATGCAGCTAATACCAAACATTACTGGTGGCTTTCATTCCTTGGGACTTTGTAAAGAACAATTACAGAGCAACTAAATCTGGACCAGCTGATTTGTGGATCGAGGATATGAGGGATTTTCACCCAAAATCTTGAGAGGGCAGGAGCTGGGACTTTCTTCAGCGGCCAGGCTGCGCTAGAGCTGGGTTTTGCAACCAGCAGACTGAATGGGGTCCTGCACCAGGACTTTTCAAAGTAATTCGGCTTGGAATGCAGATTTCTGACCTGCTGCCAGTATCCCAGTGGAAAATGTGTGCCCTGAGCAAGAGACAGGAAATTAAACTTCAACTCTAATGCTGAGGGTATCATTTTCACCTCAGCACTGGAGCTGCTGGAGACCAGAGTCTCTGGAGAACGGGGAACTCCTTCCTAGCCTGTGAAGGGGAGTAATACCTTTCAGACCATTTGTCACTGCTGGGGCAGCCTGGATTAACGCCCTCGTGGGGGACAACAAAGGTATGATGTTGGTCAACAAGGCGTCAAAGCCCTGTGTGCCCAAAGACAAGGATGGAGATCTGACTAGTCAGAGATAATGTAGTCCCTTCAACCATGGGATGAAAATCAGGGCCGAAGGAGAAAGGCAGCCTGTGAAAACCGCTCCCCAACACCCGGCTCTCCAACTATCCCCTCTCCAAGCCAGACTTCTCCATGACAAGGCCCAGCAGTCAAGTACCCTGTAACTGCTGAAAAGTAGAAACATGAAGATGCCTGGAACCATGTGCTGAAGTCAGAAGATTCTGGGAAGAAAAAATCCCATGTTCCTTTGAAAAGAGGAAACCTATTATGCCCTGAAAACCCACCCTGAAAGCTCCTGCATCTGAGATCAAGCAGATGCATCTGCACCCCAGCACTGGAGGGGTGACTGCATAAACGGGTGGTTTTGGGAATCCATTCTCTGGACATCCCTGGAGCAGCACAAGGAGACAATGAATGTCTTCATGGGTTTGAGATACCAGTCTAGTAATCAAGTTTGGTTCCTTACACAGCTGAAGCAGGCCTCCTGCTTCAAATTCATCATCTGCAACTGAGCTTCACAGAAAGAAACATCTCATCTCAGTTTAAAGAGTTCAGACAAATCCAACCCTTTCTAAAAAAAAAAAAAAAAAAAAAAAAACAAAACAAACAAACCAAAAAAACCAACAGTTGTAGAAGCTAACTACAGTCCCCAAACATGAGTCATTGCAAAGAGGGGTTCTCTAGCTTAAGCCTCCAAAGAGTTTTCTCACGCTTTTTGCTCTTAGGTGAACAAGTCTTTACTGCCAGAGGTCTTCCTGAAAACAAACCCAAGTCATCTTTTAATCTGTGAAGTGTGGTATTGCATGGCCACCCTACGGGGTTATTCTGCAGTCAGTAGAAACAACACTGATTTCAACGCGGGGAGGGAGAACTTGAGGATTTATTTAATGGTGGAAGGTTGTAATCATGTACCTCCACATTAGCAGCAGATTCAAAAATTAAGTTGTCTTTCTGTATATTTAGTTGCTAGATTTTAACATAATCAGATGACAGGTGGAAGTGAGTGATTCCTGTGGCAAAAGAAGTTATAGCTCTGCCATAGTGGCCAAAGCGATAATGAAGGCTGTGTGAGCCCTAGAAAATCAAGATAAAATCGACAGTGGTTTGGCTTCTGGGCATCCTTTCAGACATGGGCTTATTATGTGGGTACATGATCCAGGACCAGAAGCAAAAATAACCTCTTAGTATCCATCATGGTTTTATGTGCAATGAAAGAGAAAAAGCATCAGTGAGATCTTCCCCTTCTGTCTCTTAACCCCAATGCCAAGTGGATTTTCCATATACAGTCTGGAGTTCTCCATATACATTAAGTCCTTCACAAGTGCCCAGTGTGTGTCCCAGCATAGTCGTACCCAGCCTCTGTTCCTGCCTGGATGCTGACAGCACCAGACATTTCCATGCCACTCTT
>NW_010418245.1:4534-6644 GCF_000710305.1 Buceros rhinoceros silvestris | reverse complement strand
AGACCTTGCGATGCCCCTCTTTCCTCATGCCTCTGCTGCCTGATTCTCCCCTGCCTCACTCCTCCATTGCCTTCCTCCCATCTCCTCTCTCTGAAAGGGTGCACACATCTGGCTTGCCTTTATTGAGTGATAAATCTCACCCTGCATCTTGGGTTCATTTGCTGAAAGTTTTGAATGTGTCTTGGAAATACTTTTGGACAATAGGATCTCTTTGAACAGAGATGCCAGCTGGACAGGACTCCTTGCATTGCAGCTGACGTGCAGGCTTTGGCAGTCTTTCTCGACCCTTTCCTCTCTTTTCTTTACAGCATTAGAATTGTCCTCAAAATTTATTTTTGGAGTGGACAGTGTGTTTCTGAATCTTTTCATCATTGTATTATTATTAATTACGGTTACAACTATTTCTTTTTCTGCTGGCACTCCTGGGTGAATCTCTCCTCTCTCATTTAATGTCTTGGGTAGGACTACCTTGGCCACAACCCGCTTAAGCAGTGACTCAGAATCCCTGGCCCACTCCCAGGAGAGATGCAAGAGTTTTGCCAGTTGGTTTATAAAGAGGCCATCGTTTTCCTCAGCTACTCTCTCACTCAGCAGAGCTGAGTCAGGTGGAAAAGCTCAGCTCTGCGGTCCCCACGAGTCCACTCCCAGTAGACAGGCTGTCCGTGGGGTATTATGAAAGCAGAGTTCTGTGTCCTCCAGATGCAGCCAAGACTACGTCTGAACCAGGTGGTAGGATACTCTACCAAATAAAATTTTGCTCCCTGAGGGTCACTGCACTCAACTTCCCTCTTCCCAAGCCCCTGGAGGAAACAAAGGTAAGCGAGGCATGTGGGCAGGATGAGGCATTGTGCGAGAGGGATTGCTGTGTGCTCATGTCAAACTGTTGTCTAATGGCTCATCACTCAGCTACCCACACCTCTTGAGTCAGAGCAGAGAACGTACGCTGAAGCGGGCCCCTCATATCGCTGGGTTTGAGGTTTGCTTGCAGCAGTGGTACATTGTAGAGACGTTTCATATTCATCATCTGGGCTTCTCAGGCCTCTTCAGCCATGTGGGAGGGTGGCAGTTGCTCTGCTTCTGAAGGCCAGGGGAGACCTATGCCTCTCCTGTTTGCCCTTCCACACATGGAATTTATATAGTGAAGAAGACCACTTTGCTTCTGTATGGCTCCTGTAACTTAAAGACATTCAAACTGTGCTTTTTTGGAGGCGGATGTGCAAACCCTCTTCATCTCGTGTGCTGGGAAGGACTCATGAAAAAAGAAATGGCTGGTTTTGGTGAGGCATGGCTGTCTCCCACAGATCATGCAAGTCTAAATCCTTTCCATTAGACTGCAGCACTTCCTGGAAATGCACTGAGTAATGGAGGGAAGGAGATCACAGGCCTTCCCCTAGCAAGGGTGAGTACTTGGCAGCATTGGACCATGTCCTTCCCAGCTCCACTTCCCACATGGGAAGCCCACCTGCTTCACAGGGCAGCTGAGAGCCCTGGTGCTCCCCAGTGATGGCGTTAGCAAGAGGGACTTTATACTCACATCTGTCAAGGGGAGGAATAGGTCTTGGGGCAAATAAAATTCTCCTTCCTCCTGTTCTGCTGCAATACCCAACGGGGCAGGGAAGCCCACAAGTGGCCAGGAAAGGCTGTCCCACCAGGCCTCTGTGCTGGTGCTGAAGGCTGAGCCAACCTCTGAGCTTAGCTGCAGTGGCCCAAGCACCAGGCAGAGGCGTCACACTCTATCCAGCCACGGCAGGGTGAAAACCACAGCTGGTTCCTCAAGCAGGGCTGCTCCTCCCTAGCCAGCAGGCTGGCTGCAGCTGGCCTCCACTCTGCCCCAGCGAAGTGGCATTCCTTCCTCAGCTCAAGGAATGCAAACTGCCCAGGCCTTGGGGATTGGCCAGGAAAAGTCCACAAACAGCAACAGGAAATCAAAATGCCCACTGCAGACATGCACCAGATACAAGGCCATCCAGTGCAAAGAGAAAAATAAAATGCTGGATGATGGAGATTACATCATGCTGTGGATAAACCTGTAAGCCTGTCCAGCTGGGGCCATGCCAACAGGTCCAGATGACTCAGGAATGCTAACTGCATAGCTACTTCTCTCTTGTCT
>NW_010418245.1:393-4424 GCF_000710305.1 Buceros rhinoceros silvestris | reverse complement strand
TCCCTATTCTCCATCCTTTCTGGCCTCCTTCCCTCTTCCCTTCCCCAGTATAAATAAATCCTCTGGCAATTCTATGTAATCCAATTTCACTGAATATCAGAAAGGCATCTGAGACCAGTGGACAGTGTACTGGTTTAGACACTGGACTCTGGCACGCACTTGTAGATAGCAAGGCTGGTGGGTGACCTCACCACACTGCATAGCTGCTGAAGTTGACATAGTAATGTGTGCCTTCATCTTACCTGGGACTTCAGCCCCTGGCTACAAAGGTGGAGGTTGCCAGGGCTGCTCCCCTGGAGCCTGAGCAAACAGGAAAATTAAGAAATGAGCATTGCTTCTGCTTTGCTGCAGCTCAGCCCAGCTGCTTACAGCTGCCACTGACTGCTTGCCGTGGCTGCAATTACAGGGGGAGGGAGAAAACAGCTAACAGCCCCTAACTACCATCCTGATACTAATCAGTGACAAAGAAAGGAGTGCAGCACCCTCTGCTCTGTCCTCAGCATTGACCAGAGCAGTATCTGGCACTCAGCTCTCTCCCAGTGAGATAAAAAAGACATACAAGAAAAGAATGAATGGTGTGTGCTTTGCTGGGTGTCTGAAAAAGGGCTGCAGGCTATTTGCTCATTATTTAATGCTAATCCAGCTGCTGAACTGCTGCTAACTATATTTGACAAATCCTGAAGAGCAGGAGAAGTATCGGAGAATAGGAAAACAACATTTGCATCACTCTTGCCAGTGGCTGATGGTGATCCTACCTTTACAACAGGTCAGGCAGTCTCACCGTTGGGAAAAGACTTCCAAATAGAAACTGCAAAAACACATACTGAGCAGCAGGAGGGACTGACGGGGGTCTTGAATGCCCTGCTGGGATACTGACAAAGCGATGGCACTCTGATACTTTTAGCTTGTTACCTCCTTCTCAGATATAAACCAGACGAGTTGTAGTCTGGGAGCTGGGGAACTTGGCACAGCCCTGGCCATGCAGCAGTTTTGGACACAAATGTAACTGGGTGCTCTCAGCAAGTTGCACTAAACTCAGGAAGAAGTTGTTTTGTGACTGAGTCAGGATTTGGTTGTGCAGTGGAGGATGAGGTATGAGTACAGCCCATTCACTGGATTTATAAAGGACAAATTGTTTGGTTTTCAGTAGGTCAGGCCAGCAACATCATGTGCCAAGCACTTTAGTTTAAATCCTGATGCTAATCATTGCAGTGATTTCAAACTGACACAGAAAGATTACTCTAGACTGTCTTGAAGTATCTGAGGTGAGAATCCTCAGTGCGATCCCCAAGGATAAAGAACAGGAGAGGGGTGAAGGATAGCTGGGACATCAGTGAAGGACGGACCTGCCAAACTAAAAATGTTGCAAATATTATGCATAGCTGCAAAGTCATTCAAGAGACTCTAACCAGGAAAACAGATAGTTCCTGTGGATCTTTCCTGGCAGATACTTACTAGCAAAACCCCACCCCAGTCTAATTTTTCATAAACCTGCTTCACTCATTGATGGCACTGCCCCATGTCAGTAAGAACAAGGACGTGCACTATTTTATAGCGAGCAAAAGCTGCATCGCTGCAAGTGATACCCTGAGGATCACACGCTAAACAACTAGCAAAGCCGTGACTAAAATACAATTCTCCCATTCCTGACAACCTCACTGCACCACTGTCCATAAGGAGAGAAGAATCAAAACAAAACCAAATCCAACATCATGCAACTGACAATTCAATCTTTATGGCTTAACAGCACCTCATCAACATTGGTTTGGAAAGAAGAGCCAGATTTCTAGTACTTCCTGGGCAAAGAGCTCTCAGATTGAGAGACCAAAAAGGCTTTGAAAGAAACCTTCCATCAACAGTCTTTACAAATGCCAGATCTGTTTTTCTCTTCCCTGAACTGCTTTGGCTTGCAGTCCCTCCTCCGAGGCAGCAGTGAGCTCAGCCAAAAGCACCTGCCCAGCTCCTTCCTTCAACTGTCATGAATTTACTGGAAACATTTAACATCATGCTGCTCTGACGTACAGCAACTATCAAGGCTCTGAACCGGCGTCCTTTTCTTCATCCTGGTCTCCCTCTGTCTCAGTTACCCCTTTCTGGAGTGGAAAGCTCTCCTCCCAGGAGACGGAGGGCTGCAAATACTGCTGCACCAGGAGCAGGTTTGCAAGGTAGACCCCCTGTGCCTCACTGGTTTTGCTGGGAGAGAATCATAGGCTTGCCATGATTCTGCCATGGTCTGCAGGCTGTTCGCAGTTTGGAGTCAGCCAGGACAGCTGCCCTGAGCTGGCGTACGGGTCTATCCCTTACCATAAACATCACACTCAGTATAAAAGGCGAAGTTTGCTAAGCAAAGAGGAGTTTTCTGCTTGGGCTCCACCTCTTCGTCTTTCTCCTGAGGACGGCTTTCCTGTTTATTGTGACCATCATATGTTTTCTGGGCTGAGTATAACTTTGTATATTTTATATTGGTATTTAGTATTAGTTTATCTGTCTCATTAAATCTGTTTTTATTTCAACCCGTGGTCTCCTCTCCTTTTCCCAATCCCTCTTCTTGGCTGAGGAGGGGTCACTGGGTGATAGAGCAACTGCTACAGTTTAGCCATAGATATTGGCTAAACAGAGACATTTGGCCAGAAGAGATGTGTTAATTCTGAGCTGCAGTGCTCACACCTCATTGTGTTACAGCACTGGGGAGAAAAGCCAGTGCCCCCGTGACACTGTGGTGGGGAGCTCAGGACAGTAGAAGTTCTTTGGGCATTGTTCTAAGGAAGCTCACGTGCAAGATGGATGGTGACAATCCAATATGAGTGTCCAAAAACGATGTCGTATCCAGCTCCGTCCTGTGTAATGTGCTTGGTGATAAGCCCAAGCTGTATTTCTCCTCCAGCTTCAGCTGCCAGGTTCTGCCCAAGGTAGCCCTGACATTTCTGTTGCAGGGGAAACTCCTGACACAGATTGCTGAGCTCAAAGTGTAACATTGCATTTATTCTAGAAAAAATGTTAACTGCATTTTGTGCAGCTTTGCTAATCGAGTCAGCCAAAGTAACCTAAATGAACATTTTTCCTAACCAAGACAAAGTCACAGTGTAAAGAAGCCAAAAGCAACTTTGCTGAGGTAGTCAGGGGTGAGTTTGCTCTGCAACAGGCCAGACAGCGATTCTAATGAATGACGTCACATAAGGCATCACCTCTGAGCCCTAAAGATGGTACTAATTATCCCAGCACTGGTTTAAATTAGGTTCTTGTTTCAGGGAGAATAGCCATGCACATTGCTTCCATCCTGTACAAAGAATTTCTGCAATCTTAGAAAGGGAGAAGATAAAATAGGAAGAGAAAGAAAGGAGTGAGAGACTCCATGGATATTTGCATTTCCACCTGTCGTGAGACCTTATTCTGGCTGAATACTGTGTCAAGATCAGTGTCAAGCATCTATCACTCGGACACTGACCAGATCAGAGCAGCTCTACAAGATTTCAAAGGCAGACAGCCCTGGAGAGATTTAAGAAAATAGGAGTAAAAGGAGAGATGAAAAAAAAAGAGGAGAAAGTGGGTAAAGAAGTCAGAAAGGTGTGGGTGAGAGGGGAAGGCTGGGGTGTTCAGATCAACTCAGGAGACTACAAGAAAGGAAAATCTTAAATTATGTGACCCTACAGGAAAGCAGAAGCAAAAAAATTGTTTTCTTAAGCAGCTGGGAGTAAGTTAGATAGATATAAACACTGCATGGCAGACGTGGGGAGCAAGTAGGTTGAAAGACACAGCCTGCCTTTCAACATGCTACCTGCAGTCCTCTGCTGCTCTGGCCGTGCCCTCGGCTCTTCACAACCTTTCAGCTATTTCTGCTCTGAGGGATGATGCAAAACATGCAGGCACCAACCCAAGAAAACTCAGAATCACAGAATCATCTGGTTGGAAGAGACCTTTAAGACCATCGAGTCCAACCATTCACCCTGCACTGCCAGGGTCCCCAAACCATGTCCCTCAGCACCACATCCACACGGTTTTTAAACACTTCCAGGGATGGGGACTCCACCACC
>NW_010418245.1:0-279 GCF_000710305.1 Buceros rhinoceros silvestris | reverse complement strand
GTTTTTTTCCTCCCCCCCCTCCCGGGGCAGCCTGTTCCAGTGCTTCACAACCCTCTCTGTAAAGGAGTTTTTCCTAATATCTAACCTAGATCTCCCTGGCGCAACTTGAGGCCATTTCCTCTCATCCTGTCATTTGTTATATGGGAGAAGAGACCGACCCCCACCTCACTACAACCTCCTTTCAGGCAGTTGTAGAGAGCCATAAGGTCTCCCTTAAGCCTCCTTCAGGCTAAACAATCCCAGTTCCGTCAGCCACTCCTCATAAGACTTGTGCTCTAG
>NW_010418244.1:95493-95769 GCF_000710305.1 Buceros rhinoceros silvestris | reverse complement strand
CCCTCCCGGCATCCTCACACACACACACACACCCCTTAGCATTTACAGCCCCCTCCCCGCCATCCTCGTCCCCACCGGCATCCTCGCACTCCCTCTGCCCCCAGCGCGGAGTAGGGGGGTGACCTCCCCGACTCAGTTTCACCACCTGCCTGATGATGGGAGGGGGGACCCCCCCGCCTTGTCCCACCCGTAATGAAGAGGTGAACCTCTGCTTTCGGGGGGCTGGTGGCCACGAAGGACAGCCCCAGCGCTGTCCCCAAAAGCCTCTCCCCACTC
>NW_010418244.1:94086-95422 GCF_000710305.1 Buceros rhinoceros silvestris | reverse complement strand
AGGACAGCCCCAGCGCTGTCCCAACAAGCCTCTCCCTCCTCTAGGGCTGATCCTATACGGAAATTGTTCTAAAAGCAAATTTAATAGGGAATAACTCTTCAATCTGTGACAGAAATCTACTTTTATTCCAGATGAAGGCGGGGAGGGGTCCCTCCGTGCTGTAACCACACTTATCCGATTCCTCACACCAAGATGATCTCCTGCTCTGAGCAGCATCTGGGCCACTTGCACCCTGCTTAGCTCTGGTCACGCCCCCATTAAACTCTTTGCTAGGTACCAGTTTCTGGTGTCCGTTTCAGAAACAAGGCAGATCTTTCTCCAACTTGCCACCACATCTGTCCATACCACAACCCAATGTCAGGAGCAGGACACCAACATACCTACATAGAAAAGGTCCTTGAGATAAAAACCTTCATTTTATTTCATCCTTTGTCCAACATGGAGCATATTAGAGGTTCTGAACCCCAAGACTCCTATTTGAGACCACCCAAACAAATAATACCATCTTAAATATTCATTATTTTCATTAGTGGTAAGGATGTCTCATTTTGTTGCTCAAGGTGACTCACAGCCCCCTAAAACTACATTACAGGCAGACAAAGAAAAAAGGTATCCTGGCTTTTTGTATTTATTCCTCCTCAGAGGCTTCCAAAATCTGAGCTGTTCACTTTGCAATTCAGAAGAAGATTTGGCTGCAAACTCTTAGAAAATCCTGCTGTGTTTCTCTCTCCCCTCTATCGCTGCCACTCAGTGAGACTCTCCAAGTCTGAGCTGGGCCAGCCACTCTGCTGAGGAAAGGTGACCAACTACAGGGACCAGTCCCTCTCCTCAAGTCCCATGCACAGGTCTCACAAAACCAAAGGTGGAAGCTGGGGAGGGAACAGCAGCTTCGGGCACATGTCCCCAAAAGCCCTGTTTGATGCCGCACGTCCCTGCCATCAGCCAACAAAGGGTGATGCTGTTCCTAACCAGGGAGACAAATCCCGTCATCCTTGGGTTTTCCCCAAGACCTCCACTCCTATCACCCATTCATTTTCACGGCGGTCTTGCCGTCAAACAGACAATCAGCAGCTGGTGTAAACCTGCAGCCCAATGCAGAGAGCTTTCAGCTCTCCTTCCTTTTCCTCCATCAAGGCGTGGTTCAAACCATAGACCTTAAGGAGGTCCGACTGACCCCCGAGCTCTCCCCCAGCAGTTTAGGGTACCACCAGGAGCAGTCTACAGCCTGCTAGAGCCAGTACAATCTCCCAGATCGTTAGGATGGGAAGAGACAACCACTACGGTGCCACTAACAACCCAGTCCTGGGCTGCATATGCATGGTTAAGCAGGATCTTT
>NW_010418244.1:71998-94015 GCF_000710305.1 Buceros rhinoceros silvestris | reverse complement strand
GATCTTTCTTGGGAAGCACATACAGGCTTTGGGGTCTGTAATCCCTGCTCCTACCCAACCCATGACTTTGGGGCTTGAGCAGTTCCTCCTCTTCCAGCTGATACATTTTGGCCGGGGATACCCTCGGTAAGGGGTAAGGACTCCTACCTCCATCACATCACTTCATCCTCTCCACTTCTTCCCCACCATTAACATGAGTTACCTACAATAACGTGAGATGCCATGAAACAATTTTTACCACTTTTCCAAATGCATCCGAATTTGACCCCTGCTGCCGTGCCAGCTACTGTACTTAGAGCAGCTGGAAGCACTTGATTAGGTTAGTTTGGTTTATTACCTACCCATTATGCTTTAAAAAACACAACTTCCCTGTCTATTTGCCTAAGCAGAGAGAGCAGTTTATAAGGCGGCCCTATGCAGTAGCTGCTCTTCCTACAGATTTGCTCTATGCATTATTAATTCACACGGCGCTTGTTCCGAGCACGTATATTTACCCGATGCACCAGAACGGCTCTTAAGGAGCCTTCAGCTTGTGGCTTTGTGGAACATCAACTTTTCATGTTGAACAGCAGGTGATGTTCAACAGAATGCCTCGCAATAAACGCCTAATATCCATTACGCTCATACAGATCTATGTGCCAGGCTGATAGGAACATACGGATGGAGCAGGGCTGCACTCCCGAGATAGGGGGACAGGGGAAGGAGTTATTCATTGGAAATCACACACACATATATAGATGGTGTTAAACAGGGACACCATACCTCCATGCATATAGAGCTGGCAGAAATTTCCAAAAATTTTCCAATGAGATTTATCCCCCCACCCCCCGATCTGAATAGAAGGCCAAAATACACCTCCTTAGCTAAAAGTCTGCAGGAGGGGGGGGAAGTGACGTGCTGCTTTGAAACGAAACCTCTAACTGGTTCTAAAAGGAGCGTTGTGACCTTGCTGAACAGCACTGCATAATTTTTAATAGACATTTTTTGCTGGAACTGACATACTCCCAGGCGTGGTTTTATTCCACTAACATTTTTCCAGAGGGAAATGCCATGTTTCATTGGATTTTTTCATCAGCCCTACACATAGGTACCTATAATTACTGTATGCATTACAATAGCATTCACAAGCCTTTGATAAGATCCTGGTTCCATTATGTTAGAGTCTATGTACACCTGGTAAAAAACAGTCCCTCCCTTGAGCTCTTAAAGTCAAAATAGAGAAAGCAGAGAAAGGTGTTGAGACAAGAGCAAATTACTCCTCATTTTATGGCTAGAAAAATGAGACCTGGAAAGGCTAAGTCACCACAGGAGGTCAGGAAGGGAATTTCCAGCCTTGTCAGGGACGGAACAAAAACCTCCCAAATCTTAAGCACAGGATGTGGGACTCGCCTGCTCCCTTTTGCAAAATTTCCCCATCCTAGGTCACTCCTGCTGCTACTTTCACCAGCGCAAGGGGAGAGTGAAGCAACACTTCTCCCAGCTATACCAAAATACCAAAGACAGTCGCAAAGACAGCCACCCTTTTTCCTAATGAGGGATAGTGGCTGGGGTGGGGAGGAATTTGAAAAGCTTCACTCAATGCACACCCCAGCCCACGTGAATGCACTTCGGTGTTCTTGTACCCTTGCGTGCACAGGACACACAGAGCCAGACAGACCTGTACCCACAGGCAGCTGCCCTGCACATGGGTGCCTGGCTTTGCTCCTTTAATTACACCTCCTACGGGTGAGAAAGATAAGCCCAAATGGAGTGACTGCATGAAGGGAGGAAGCCTATAAGTTATTCATAAGTTCAGGCTCAAGCTCCTCTCTTGCTTTCACTCCATGACACCTTCAAAACATATTATTCATCTATTTTTTCCTCCTCTGGGAAGAGAGATGGTAATTGTAGTAAATATATCACTGCCAAGTCATCCTCGCAGCCTCTGAGCCTGCACGACGCTAGGGGTAGGGATCCAAGGCAGCAGCCGCTCGCGAGATGTTTTGGGATGCCCAGGCTCCGTGAAGGACATCCTCACACTGCCGTGAGGCTGTGGGGACCACAGTGGTGGTGAGCAGACCCACTGCATGGAAGACCTCCACCCAGCCCATCGCCGAGACATTTACCACTCCCAACACTTTCAGGTGGCAAAAATCAAACCCTACCACTCCCATCACTTCCCCTCATTTCAGATGAAAGCCCCACAAACCCCACCGAGCATTTGCAAGCAGCTCCACGGCAAGTTGAGCAGAAGACTTTCCTAGGTGCCCACCGAGCCCACAGAGCTCAGACTGGGGCCACTGATTCCCTTGGGGTGCTGCTCCCCATTTTCATCCCCGCTTGAAGGCACCTGGGCAAATTTCGGGCTCTGTTTCTGGCTTGCAGGAAAAAAAAGCCACACTTGCCGGAGCCCTGCCTGCAGAGAGCCTTTGGGAACAAGAGCCACAGGGTTTTTGTTTGCCCTCTCAAGGCTGTTCCAGACAGAATAAAGCACCTAATGCTACTGCCAAGTGAAGCAGCTCTCCTTGAGCTCGAGAGGTTAGTTTTTCTGAAGGTAGCGACACGGATCCTCGTCTTGGCCCCATAGCACAGAGGATTTGTTGTACTCCACTGCAAAAATAACCCTGAAAGCACCATCTATGGTCACACCAGAGAGGGGAGGGCGAAGGCATCGGCGTGAGGCACCAGGGAGGAGAGAGATGGGGCATGGATTTTATTTGTCCTCCATTCCCAGGGAGGTCATTTACTGCAGTGCCCCTGGCACTTCCCCAGCCCTTTCTAGCACATTTGATTCTTGTGAGTTTTCTTAATCTCATCTCCTTCATTGGTTATTGCTCCTTCAGTGCTGAACTCAGCAAGATCGCCTCTGTTTAGAGAAAGATTAGCGCTGAGTACATTAAACACGGTAATGTCATGTACTAAAGGGCACTGGGTCACCATCTCAGCTCCAAATACCCAGTAAGACATTCCCAAAATGGGCACCTTTTGCTGGGCTGGCTTTTAGCTCACGTCCTCAATGCTTCGTGCACGTCAGCCCCGGAGAAACACGTTGCAGGGAACCCTTCAGCAATAAACCCCCCAGCAACCAGCAGCTCCAGCACTGAGCACACCTTGTTTCTTGTTAAATTGAACTTGGAGTTGGACTCAATGATCCTCACAAGTCCCTTCCAACTCAAGATATTCTGTGATGGTGAATTACGTGCTGAGCAACAACAGCATCTTCAGAGCAGAAAGAAAGGGTGGATGGTAAAGCGGCTGGCTCAGCCAGGCAACAAGCCCACTCCGGCATGAGACAGCACCCAGCATGAGCCACCCAGCTCTGGTGTGCACCTTCCCGTGCTGGGTCTGTCCCCAAACCTCCCAAAGCTGCAAGCGCAGAGGAAGCAGTGACCAGCATTCCCACAGGTGCTGTGCTTGCAAACCATGCCCTTGCTGAGCACACGAGGAGCAGCACTACCAAGGAAATAAAACCTTCCCAATTTCAAGCATGTTGCAATGCCGAAGTAAAGGCGGTAAGAGCCCCTGGACAGGTGCTCAATGGCCACAGTCTGCTAGATCCTGCTATTCCCTTTGTTTATTCCTTTGCCCGAATGAACCAGATTCCTCCTCATTCCAAAGATTTTGCAGTGATGTTTTCCAACACCCACCCGCCAGAGTTCGTGCTGCCGTTAGTCCCCATCCCAACTGGACTCTTATCGCAGCTCACCAACTCCGCTCACTGCTTTCCAGTTGATTAGATGTCTGTTTACCCAAGGATTACAAGGAGGCAACAAGTCCACCCGGGGAAGAGGCCCTGTTGCATGGGCAAAGACTCTGCAAACAGATGGCTCGAGGAGATAGAGGATATTTACTACCTTGTGCGTGCTTCTGGGCTTGAGAGTGACACAGCCCTGGCACATCCCTACGCCGCTTCTCATTTTTTTTTCCTCATTGAGCTCTCTACCACCCTCTCCGGGACTTGGAGAGCAAAGACAAAGGCTCAGCCAGCTGCCTGGGTCTGTCCTGGAAGACGTTGCAAGACATTCTGGTTTTGCACACCTGCCCTCCGAGCTCTCCTGTCACTGTATCTTTCTGAGACCGACAGCGGGATGTTAATTTTCGAGGCTGAACGCACTTGCACAGCTCTTCTGCAGCCCCTCTGAAGCTGGGGGTCACCAGGAGCCAGCAGAGCTCCGCATGACCCTGGGCACCAAAGGAACCTGCAGCCACCTTGATGGCCCAGCTGGCCTCACCTTGAGCAAACTCTCCAGGACCCAGGAATACACAGAAAGCCACCAGACACCATTTACTGACCAGTATTCTCCATTCTGGAAGCCATCCTCAGCGCAGCAGAGGTGATGCTTTTGCTGCATTGCTCAAAGACACTCAGCACCTATTTTGCTTTTGGGATGCAGTGCGACACCTCTGCATCCAGCCCAGCCTCTTGTGATCCTTGGCAGGCCTCAAACATGAGAGCCTTTGTACTCCAGACGAAGGCAGAGCGAAAAATAAATGTGCGAGTTACAAAACACCTTCTGTGATGAAAGTGCCGTTTGAGACCCTGCAGAGCATCTAGGGATTTTTTTTTCCCCCCATCTAATTCATGTCTCCCACTCTCCAGCTGCCAGAAGAGAAACCCAAGTAAACCAGCCCTGGGGGGAACAAGACTCACTCTCCCCCAATAACCCGCATTTGCAATTTGAGCTTTCTCCGCTCATCCTGCCACCCCAAACTAATTGCATTCTCCGCATGCTCCTTTCCCTTCTGCCCCCACCCCGCTCTTTAAAGACTTGTGGCGTTACACAGAAGGCTCAAAGCACGTTCAAGATTAGTTCTGTAACCTGCCCGGCGGAGTCAGAAAATTGAACGTGTTGAAAAAAAAAAAGGGGGGGAAAAGAAGAAAAGAGAAAGAGCCAGCTCTTGTCAAGAGCATGGTAGTACAAGGAAGTAATTTTTCTCTCCCCATTTCAGCTGGACGTTGCTGTTTACGTCCGTGCTAGACGCTGCATCCTTTCTTCTCCATCGTGCAGCTGTAGCGTCGGCAAATTGGAGAGGGGAGGCACGGGGGGGAAGGCGATAGCGACTGAAATTGGATCCTATTGAATTTTCAAGAGGACACCAAAATATATACATATTTCAGCACACACACATACAGATACATAAGTCAACGGAGGAATCTGTGAATAGTCGGTTCCGAATAATTACAGTGGGGGGAAATCATTGGAATAATGAGCAGTTGCTCCCAGAACACGCAGGGAAATGAAATGCCGACTGCTGTTTATTAAACAGCGCTTTATTTCCAGTTTAGGATGTTTGCGATTAAATTAGGTGGCAAACACACAGCATCACTGAATCACTGGAGAAGTCTGGGATCATTAAGGTTGTTCAAGCCTCCTTGCTCACTCCCTCCATTTCTTTCCCTCTTTCTGCCTTTCCTTGCTGTTTCATTCCTCCATCCTTCCCTTTCAACTGCAGCAGCCTCAGGAAGGGGCTCTGCGCAGCTCTGATGCCACGAGAGGAAGAAAGATGGTCTCTGCCCTCAGATCTCATCACTGCACCACGGGCACTGCAGCAGTGCTGCGGGATGCCGGCACTGGAGCGGAGCAGCCAGCTGGGATTACAGGCACCAAGGTGGGATGGGACCTGGACAGCCAGCAACGACAGGGTCACCCTTTACTAGCTGCAACTTTCAAAAGCTTTGAAGATCTGGGTTTTTTCAGCAACAGCCTCGGAAAGATGATGCGCAGCCCACCCGCATCCCCACGCCTCCAACACTGCCTGGCATAAGCTTTACTTCCTTTTTTCTTAAAAACAACAGCAAAGGCCACGTAAAACAGCTGTGGAGAGATGCTGAGCACAAGCAACAGGTTTGAGCCTTGCGGCAGCAAAGCACCTGCTAGGAAAAGCAGCAGGAAGAGCACGCAACCCATGTATGAAAACCAGGTACATTCTGCCAAGTTATGTTTAGCAGAAATACTAATTTCTCAGCCTAACAGACATATTTCCAGACATGCTTCTCAGCTTTTCAAACCAGGACAAGAAAAATATGATCAAAACAGCCACGTAAACCTCAGAAATGCAAAGCTCCCAAAATGCTGGGGGTGGTTCCCATTGTTTCCACATCTGAGATAGGGTTTGAATCAGGCTGTTGCATTTGGATCCTGGTGGAGGTTGGAAAGAGAATCAGAAAGAGGGGCAGCTCGCTACTGGGGAAGGGAAATGGGGAGCTGAGTCCACGTGTTCTTCACCCGCTCCCCGCCACCGGCTGCTGCAGCATAATGTAACCAGGCATGGAAGGACTGAGGAAGGAGAGAAGTGCCTCTGTGTATATGCACATGATTTAGATATCTCAAAAGATTTCACACCACATTTCACGTAATTCACATTTCTGAGCTTCTCCCTTAGCAATGTAAGAGGCGAGCATAAATGAGACAGGTCAAAAGCCTCATAAGCCTGAAACATCTCCAGGTTTGCACAATCACTTTCCAAAGGCTCCAGTTCAGGATGAAGCAGGGTTACCTAATGCCAGTCAGATGAAATCACACTCCCAAAACCCTACCTTGCGGGCAACTTCACACCTCACAGACACAGTATACACCACCTGCGACGTTTTGAAAGCAGATTTTCAGCCTTCAGACACATCAACTGGTAATCAGGAAAAAAACAGTCTACGGTACCTGGGAGATGACTTCTGCTCGAGACAACGCAGCAGCCCAGCATGGTCAGGAGGGTCGGCGTGGCTGCAGGTCAGCCTGGCCCAGCCTGCAATGAGAAAAGGACACTCGTTCGTGTACGGTGCAGAGAATTCCACTGTTTCACCTAGTTTAGTTACTGGGGAAGGAAATAAAACAATTTCTAACCAATTTTTTATGAGCGTAACAAAACCACCTGAGGAGACGCACAGAAACCTTCCCCATTGCACAGTCCAGTCCTGAGGTGGAAAATGAGAAACTCCCCAAAAATTCTTTGGGTTGTTTGGGTTTTTGGGGAGGTGGGAGGACCTCCAGCACTGAGCATCCTCAGCCAGCATCAGGATCTGGACAGAAGGATGCAGGAGGAGCTCCTGGCTGCACAGAGGAACAGAGCAGGGAATTCAGGCTGTGAAAACAGGGACCAAGCCCAGTTATAACTATGGGGGAAAACACAGACTCAATATTAAACACGGAGCTCAAGTAACCCCACGGCTTATTGACAGCTCTACCACACTCCTCTGCGTTCACTTGACTTATCATACCTATTAACACCCTGCAATTCAGTGCTCTCTAGTTCTTTGTACCACCTCTGCTCTGCAATAAAGCCAACTTCCAGCATTGAACAAAAATAAAAAACACAACTGAAAAACCACAATGAAGCAAACATCCAACACAACGAAAATAAATTAAAACCCCTAGAGGACACTGAGAAGAGTTGTGGCTTCTTTTACTGCATTTTCCAAGGTGCTGTTTAAACAGAGACAGGGGAAGGTGCATAAATACATCAGTTCAGCCTTCTGGCCTGCAGAAGCATTGGCAGAGCACAAAGAGCGGTGGGAGCTGGGATAATTATACCTTTGTCTCCGTACAGCCAGCACGGCCGCAGCCCACTGCCTGGGTTATGCTCCGAAACAGCTCGCCCGTCCCCACGCACCGGGCTTTCGGCCCCGACCCCGTCAGCACTGGAGTGGGAGGGATGCGAAATTACCAGGGAAGATGCTATCTAATTCCCTCCTCAAATCATCCACTGAACTGCAAAAGGGGTCAAAATGGAGCTATCTCAGCCCCCGCAGCTCCAAGGTGGGGGTTTTCTAACCCTGACAGGCAGTGGCTGCTGCAAAAACACATCTTCACCCCCAACGCCTCCAGAAATTTTACATCTAAGCCAGTATTTCCAGCTGGGACCAGTCTTTGCCTTCTCTTGCTGCCCAAGGTGGGGGGGGATCATAGAGGAGCAGGTGGCACAGCACATCATAGCCCCTTCCCAGCTACCTTAATGGGTACACCATTAACTTGATCCAGGGAAGGGTTGCCTGCAAGGTGTACAGATGCGATTCAAAATTAACAGGGAGCAAAAAGCATTTGCCTCTCACTGCATCTTGCACATCTACCTTCCCCATCCTTTCTCGCCTCACCTTAGACCTGGGCTGCACACCCAAGAGCTCCGGCTGGACATACTGCTGCCTTCCGGACTAGCAGCTCACACACAGGCATGAGTGGGGTCAAAAGCATCTCTTGAGCTGTGGCTTGACCCGAAGAGGTAGAGCAGACAGATGGTAACCAATGCAAAGCGCTGCAGCACACACCACCAACCCCACCGGGTCCGGCCAAGGCTTCAAAAGCAACCTGCTGCCTTGAGGAGGGGGTTCACACCTAAAATCCCTCTCCCATTTTACAAGAACTAGGTCTCCAGACAGCAAACAGCAGAGCTCAACTCACCTGCTGGCAAAGCTCCCAAGCACAGCCCGTGACACCAAAAATAAAGTTATTTCTCCTCTCAGCAGCCATTCCTCTCCTGCACGTCTGCCCAAACCACCCTCCCCCCTGCCTTAACCTGAGGAGGAGGGGGCCCACCAACACCTTCCACCTGGGAGGTTATTAACGAGCACCAGGCGGGGCAACACCCAGCTCCTCTGAGCAGCATCCCAGCCCCGGCAGCTCACAGCACAAGCAGCCACATCAGGCCCAGGTGGTTTGCGGTTACTGATAAAACTCCCCAGCGATGAGGAGGCAGCAGCTCCAAGGGTTTAGCAGTCCAGCCCTGGCTTTCTCGGAGTTTCTGCTGCAGTTACAGGCTTAGGGACATAGCTGGGAGACGCACACTTGGAAATTCATGCCACACACAGCATTTGAGCATCTGGGGGGATGATAACCCACCCCAGCCTTCCTCCTTCACTAATACCTAATGCCATAACACTCATCATCACAAATATTGTTAAAAGTCTCTCTGGAGACCTCAAATCTCAGGCATGGGTGGTCAGGCTGGGGAAATTGGGTGACTCACCCATAAAAGGAAATGCAATTGAAAATCTATTACGCTTTTTAAAACACAAAGCTTTTTGCTTTTTTTTCTGCCTCCATTTCCAGCCCAAGCCCAGCAGTAACCAGGCTCCTCCTGAGCTTAGCAGGACTATTTCTGCAGTGGAAGAGCACATCACAGACCTTACCCTCTCCATGAATCCTGCTGCCTCTTTACATTTAACTCCCTTCAGTATGGCAGAGCCCTTTTAATTTTTTTCTAATATCCGTATTATAAAAAAAATCTAAAAAAGGGGAAGTTGGAAAAACCTGGAAAAGAGCTACAAGGATAAACTGGGTAATAAAAAGCAGCTCAGCTGAAGGACACTGAGAAACTCTTTAGTCTGGCAGGGAGAGAAGAGGGAGGTCCAGTCTGATGAAAGGAGAAAATGCCAGGTGATTTCTCCGAGCAGGGAAAGACACCGCAATAACCAACAACCAAAAGCTGAAGACAGACAAATTAAATACAGCACAAATGTTTAGCAGCAAGGGTGATTAACCTTTAAAATCCACTGCCAATGGCAGCCCTGGGTTCAGCATCTCCCGAGATCCTTAAATCAACCCTGAACACCGTTTTGGAAGATTTATGTTGGACAAACACAAAATCCTGGGCTCAGGAAATAGGTATCTAATGACTTTTGGGGGCCTGTTTAGGTGATCTAAAAGTCCCTTCTGGCCCTAAATTCATTGCACTGCTGCAACCGATCCTCAATTGATCTTGAGAAGCACAATCCTGCACCACCAGTCTTGACATCCAACCCCAGTCTGGCACTAAAGCTGCTCGCTGTGGTTCTGCTTCCACAACCTCCTGCCCGCGCCTTGCCTGAAATCCAAGGTAAACCAGACACTATGAAATGGGGGAAAGTTTCAATCAAAGCTTCTCCCTCTTTGCCCTCTCCTGCCCATTTGCAGCTGACTCTTTGTGAGAACATAGCACAAAAGGGCGGCTGGAGAGATTACTCCTCACAAATCACTTCTGGCTCCAATTTTGCAAATCCAGATAAGAAACAAATCGTCCAGGCAGCGCCCTGGTTTTGCCAGGCACCCAAATGCTGTTCGCATACGAGTGGCTCTGTGCTCTGTGGTGTGGACAGGTTACCAGGACAGGTTGTCCCACTCCTCGGGCAGAACAAGCCATGAAATAAAAACTTCAAGGTGATGTAATTGCAACCACAGTGGAAGTTTTGTGTATATAGATCTACTGGCAGGGAGGAAAAAAATCATTCTTCCAGACAGCAATATTATAGTGGCAAACATTTCGAGTGCCAAGGTCTACTGTGACTCCTTCTCTGCCTTTCCTCTCTGAGACGATGTCCTTCACGTGCTCTTGCCCTGAGCTCTCACGCTCAGTGATTATCAGAAGTCACTGGAGCTTTATGTAGCTCTCCTCGTGGTTACCATGCTGTGCACCATCCACAAACCACCCAGGGCTCCCACACAGCCTAAAGACACAACTCTGGAGCAGAGGATGGCACCCAGGACACGTTGCACAGTCACAGCATTGGGAGAGGTGAGTTTCAAACACTGAAATGCAGCACAAACACATGGGAACAGCACATGGTTCTCACCTGCATTAAGCTAATGCATAGAGAGCACAGCCCAGCATTCTCCTCCTCTGAAGAGTTCCTTTCACTGCTGATTTATATCAGCAACCACTTCTGGTTTCAACCCCTCTTTCTCTCCCTTTCCACTTCAAGATGTTGCCCTTCATTTGTCTGGGCTCATTTGCCCTTCCAACAAAGGATTCCCCTGCACCAAAAGCATTTCGCAGCAAAGCACAGGGTTCAACCAGTGTCTTCTCCTGAGCTGGGCTTCCCCTAAGGATCTTCCACCTGTCTCAGCCTCTACCACCACTGACCCAGACATGGCTTTACACGCAATCAGGGCATACAGTGAGTGGAAACACAGAGTTTTAGCCTTTTCCTAGCTGGTCTGCTCAGTGCAAGCAGTGAACAAGCAATAACTTGAAACTCAAGGGCTCCTTCACCATGCACCAGGGCTGAAATCTCAACGGCAGCTTCTTCCCTCTCCATCGGTCCCATTAACCCCAGCTGATGAACACCTTTCCCTGCCTCAGGCACACTTCTGCTTGCTCTGCTCCTGCCAGAAGTTCCACTCACACCTTCCACACTCCTGCAGTGTATTTAATAGAACCCCATACTCCGGTTTCTGAGAGGCAAATGTTCCCTCAATTTGTTCCTGGCACCTAGAAGCACTGGAGGGAGACAGGAGTGATGTTTTCTCCATCGCAAGCGAGAAGGGGGCTGCGTTTACCCAGGGCAGAGCTGGATGTGGGCCTGAAGTCAGCAGCATCCCTCTAATCCAAGCGAGATCAGAAACGGTGCTTTTGGAGGGCTACCAACAGATCTGTTGTGCCTTGTCCCAAGCCGAACGCTGTTTATCCGCAGCTTGACTTCCAACAAAGTCACAGCACCTGCGCCAGCACCAAAATGCTTTTGTCTCTCTGATATGACTCTGCTACGTGCCCATGGTACCCTGCGAGCCTCGAAAAATCAGTCAGCCTGCAGCCCCCCTGCTTCAGCTACCGATTCATCCTTTGCTGGGGACAGAGCCTTGCTCCCCCACGGGCAGCAGCTCCGGGGAAGGAAACTGCAGGCCAAGGCAAGCTGGAAGCAACACCTGCCTGTTTTGAGCAGCTTTCAGGCAGTTTTCTGGCTCTGAAAAAAACAAACGAGGACTTGGCTGCTACAACACAGTGCCAGGGGGACGAGGGAAGGAACCGACACATCTCCTTGTCCTCTTTTTCCCTACCCAGCCCTAGGGTACGGGGACAAGATGCTCCTGCAGAGACAAAATGCCATGGAAAAATCCCCTTGGAAACGTGGTGATCGTTTTCCCAGAAGGAGGCAGGGGAGCCAGAGCCGGAGCCACTCACCAGCCGCCCACTGAACCTACCGAAGGGGTAAATTAAATGCGTTCATCTCGCCGCAACTCGCAATGGCAACGGTTTTGCCCAACGTGCAGGTTTCTGACAATCAACCTCATTTACTTCAATAATAAATGAAAAAGGAAGTTTTCTTTTATAATAGCAATCAGGGACAAGTGCGGTGGCACTTCTCTGTGTGGATTTTTCTTCTTTTTTTAAGCAAATTCCATTCAACTCATTCTCTTTAAATAAAATGAATCCTTTATCTATTATTCATTTCAAATACAGAAGGAGGACACGAGAGACCATGGAAACGTGTAGTTTGTTTCTGATGTCTCTGGAATAGATTTTAGGGAGACAAAATGCACAAAGCATAGGGGTTTGGTGGTTAGGAGTTACCCGCTATTTCCATTTCCTCCGCTGCATGATTCTAGAATGCGGCCCATCATTCTAGTGTCCACGTGCAAACTCCAGCTAGTAGAACCTGTGATATTTGCTTGCTGGTTTTCACAAAGACCAGTAGGTCAGGGGTCCTGCCTATACATGTGAGATGGAGCACATTCTTGCAGGGTACCCGCCCGGTTTTAAGGACTATAATGATGAGAGAAACTCCAGCTTCGGTCAGGAGATTCAGTGGGGAAAAACGCCTCAGGAAGTAAAAGGGGGCAGCTCCTAGAAGGCTGGTTATCCCCTTGCTTCAGGTATAGCCTTGCACCAGCCACTGAGGGCATCCCTGCAGCTCAACACCTGCACAGCTGCAGATCTGCCTCCTTTCCATCCCAACAGGCAGGATGCACCTTCATCCCCCACTGTATATTTTTAAAATAAATATAGAAGATATACCCAGAGCTCCTTTTGTTGAGGGAGAGAGACCAGCACCTCCAGAGGGCAATCCATCCCACCAGCCTGTCTGGGAGGAGATAAATGGCCTCTGGAGATGCCTATTTCTCTTCAATGACTAGGAGGGAGCTCGAGGCAACCAACCCCGACATTGACGTCTAACTTTTAGACACGGAAGTCAGAGCAGATTAATCCAACGCATTACTGGGGCCTTTAATTTTTGCTGGCTCGATTTACAAGTGCTTGCTCAGCACATTGAGCCCTAGTGCCACAAAAGAGAGTACACCCAAAGAGTCCTTTCTCCTCTTCCCTTCTCCTCCAGCCTTGGGTAGAACTTTCTTCACTTTGCCACGCACCTCACAGTATTAAACACAGCTAAAATAAGAATTATCCTCTCTGAAAACTTCCTCTTGGAACTTGAAAGGGTGAAAACATTCCATTAACGTGCATTGTTGCTGGAGTTTTTTTAACATACTTGGAGATGACAAGCTCTAAAGGAAAAATGTATCATTATCTTCATTTTGTAGATGGGGAAATGGCTGAGTCATGAACAAAACACAGGACCAGAGCCGTAATCTACTGCTCAGTCTCTATGAAATATATATGACCACAGCACTCCTCGGTACAACCCCAGGGGCTCTGCCTGACACCAGTGCTGTAACCCAGGAGGACAGAGACCTGGCTGGATACCGCTGTGCCACATCTGGATTCATGGACTTGCCTGGTGTTAACCAAGAGGGATAGAAGTGCCCGCGGTCTGGAGGCATCTCCTCCATTTCAGGGAGGGAGGCTCAGAGTGATCACATCCCGAGGTGTGGATGTGAGACACTCTGCTCACAGCCTGCCAGCAAAACCACAGATAATTACACTTGATGGAACCTGACAACCTCATCTGGCCAGCCCAAGCCCACCTTCAGGGCCAGAGATGGCTTCTCGCAGCACTTTGGTAGCAGGGCAATGCCTTTGCCCAGACAGCGGAGGCAATGGCACTGCCCACGTGCCCTTTTTGCTCTAGCTGCAGGTTGACAGCATCTCGAGGACAGTGTTCAGTCTTTCCTCATAGCAGCTCACCACACTCCATGTCGGATAGACCTGCCTGGAGCCCACACCACATCAGTCTTGCATCCTAACTGGGTGCCTCCTGGGGCCCAATTAGCCTCAAGACCCCAATGAGAGCTTGTGCGTACATTTCAAGCTCTCAACATCATGGCTCCTGTGGGTGGGAGCCACCAGCTGCAAGGGAGGAGACAGGAGCCTGAAGGAGTTGTCTTCCACAACAAGCAAAAGCTACAACATCTCCTGCTTAACACACACACCATCTTGCTGACACCCTGCCCGACCTGCTCGCTCAGCTGAAAATTACAGACTAACCTCCTCTTCAGCTGGGAACACACCTTCCTGCTCTTCGGGTAATGAAGTCGAGGTCCATAAAGCAGGTTTCCAGTATCACATTTGCAGCCATGCATGCAGAGATGGCCCTCAGATCACTTTCCCGGGGCTGTGGTCCATCTACAACAGGCCGGTCAATTAAAACCAGCTGCGCTGCACTCGTTTTCACTCAGCAGTACTCGCTAAGCCACTGCATACAGACTCAGGCAATGAGTCTCACTGCATCCAAGCCGCAGAGCAGCCTGGGCCAGCGCTTGATTTTGGCCATGGTTCTCCATGTTGGATGGGCAGCATGGAGCTTCAAGTGGCTCCTGGACAGGACTAATAGGTCTATCTTACTTTTTTTTTTTTCTTCACTGTAAACCCACCTTGATTCTTCTGGGAGAAATTTTTACCAATTCCTATGACTTTTGTGCTCATTCCTTCTTCCCTGAGAGCACTGCAGCTGAAGGAAGGTAACAAGACCTCTGCAGGCAGTTTAGACCCTGGAGATACAATGATTTACCCCCACACGGAACAGAAAAGCCAGTGACATTGCAGTGGAGACCTGAACAAAGTAGGTACTTGTTGTGGGAGCAACAAAACCCACTGACTGCCAACTCCCCTCCTTGTACATCCCATCTCACACCCAAGACATCTTCTCCTCCTCTGCCCTTTCACTGCTCCAGCGCCCCCGACTCCATCCTCCAGTCTCTCCCCTGTCGCATGGCCCCCACCAATCTACGCACAGGAGGTCTGGCTATTGATCACTGTTTGTGGGCTCTCTGTAAACTTTGGTTGTAAAGGTTTCATTAAACTGCCTCACAGTCATTACATCAAGTAATGGAAAACATCCGTCTTCTTCTGCTCCTCTGCAGCACCAGTGGAAATCGGCCTGAAGAGTGTTAATCAAGCTATGAAAATCATTGGCAGCTCACGCCCTGATGAAGAGAAACCCTGTGTGGGTTCAGAAGCCACAGCATCTCAGGAGAAGTCTGTTCTGCCACTGCCAGAGCTCACTGCTTGTGTTTTGAGATGATCAAAGGCTTTGCTCCTCTCCAAGGACTTCTACAGAGAGCCATGGGTCCTGATACCTGGGGTATTGTGCTGTCTTGTGAGAGAACAGAGCATCTCCATAAGCTCCAGGGTATCATTTCCCCACAGGTGACTCAACTTTCCATATTTACACAAGCCCCAAACTGGATCTTCGCAAAGGCAAGTCAAGATCCGAAACTTCCCCTTGTAGCTTGCAGGTGTTTTGCCCTGTGTGGCTGATGCCAAAGGAACGGGAGAGAAGGCATGGGGCTGGAAAGCCAATACTCGATGTTTAACCAAGGCTAAACACTGACTATCACATTTCTACACATGGCAACAAACATGCCCAGACACAGAGGTGAGCAGTCATCTCGATCAAGTCACGCTCCGGTACCTACTCTTCAGCCCTGCTGCAGCCAAACAGGAGGCACTGTCTCTTATCGCAGAGCTCCTGCACGGATATCAGAGCCCTGCCTCTCTTAAGGCTCAGTATTGCTTCAGAAATTAATATTATTACTCCAGAAAGTAATATTCTTCACAGAGATCAAGTCCAGCTACTTGTAACTGCATTTAAAAAAAAGACCAAACAACCAAGGCTCCCACAAACAATAATTAAAAAATTATAAAATTATGTTCCCACATCAAGAAAAAGCTCAACAAGTTTTGAGACTGCATCCAAGAGCATCGCTATGGAGCCTCGGCTCGCATAGCACTGTCTCTCCCAGCAACACCAAGCTCAAGGCTGCATTTCCCAAAGGTCTTTCAACAACAGCAAAGCAGGTTTGGACACGAGGGGCCACCAGCCCAACCCAAGCTCACCAAAGCATGAAGAGATTCAGCTATGTTTTGCCTTACAGCAGGTTGCAGCTGTCTAGGGAGCAGCAGAACTGGAGACTCCACAGCAGCCTCTAGTTTCAAAGGCCAGAACTGATCTTGCCCCTGGACCCTCCCCAGCACAAGAAGACGTTTGCTGACCCTGAAAGGTGTCACAGTTATGTCAGAAGTGAAGCACCTTTCTGTAGCAGTCCTTGCATGTTATTTTAGCAGCTGCTGTCTTACAGACTGCTGGAGTAAGAGATTAATGCTTTAATTATACCATCTGAAAGCTGGGAGGCTGAGCTTTGGAATAGTATACAGCACTGACTCCTGGCACTTGGGGATCTTGAGGGAGAAAATGAAACTGAGCTGGAATCCAAGTGAGGAATGAAAGTGGAAAAAGAAGACAGAAATCAGAATAATGTGCTTTTAATGTCCAATATCTCACAACCAGCTGGGGCTAGAAATTAAAGCTTCATGCTTGTTGCAAGAGGGGAACCCTGTCTTGAAAAGACTCGATCTCTCCCATCTCCAGCCCTGGTGTTGCAGGAGGTACCAGATGAAGCAGCCACCCGCATTTGCTCCATGCTCTGGAGCACATCTGTGAGCACCTAATCATCCTCCTTCCCCTCCCAGAGGAGTTCAGGGCTATGCCCAACTGCTCCTGCATCACCTGCCCTTTCTGTCACAGTCGGCAGAGTGACAGGGCTGCTGCAGCCCTAGCATGGCAAGGAGGACCTAGCAGAGGACAAGCGAGCTGGAGTCCCTCATTATTCACCAGGAACACCTCCACCACACGTGGCAGCTCTGGTCTGGCTGATGGCTCAGGTGGAGCAGAACAAAGGCTGGGTCTGCACCTCTGCATTCCCACCTCCACCACACGTGGCAGCTCTGGTCTGGCTGATGGCTCAGGTGGAGCAGAACAAAGGCTGGTTCTGCACCTCTTCATTCCTGCCCTTTTCCTCTCCGTTTTCGTCCTCCCCTCTTCCACTCCTCATTCTTCTCTCTCTGCCTTGCTTCTCTCATCACCTCCTATCCTATTTTTCTCTCCTCTCTCCTCTCCCCACCATCCCTCTCTCCTCTCCCCCTCCCTCCTACTTAGGAGGAGATCAATGTACTGGGAATGCTGACTAGGGAATTAAATCCAGCCAGCCTGTCTCTTTGAGAAACCTCTCACTAATCAGCTTGGATGGCTTCCTATTCCCCGCCTCCACCCGGCAGAGAACCTGCGATGAATTCGTCCATCCCCGGTTCTTGTCAGCCTGCACACAAGGAGGCAAATGTCTCTCTCATCTGCTCTGCACTCGGCTTTTCTTCTCCGTTTCTGTATCAAGTAGGTCGGAGGCAATAGCAGGACTACCTTGTCTGCTGCTATTTTCTCGCCGAGCTGTGATCTCGACTGGAACACGGTCCGCGAGCGAGTAATTCCTTCCCCTCAGCTGTGGGGTCTGTCTGTAGCACGTGGGGCTTCTGTGCTTTGCCCTGTCTCTTCTCAAGAGCACAGCTGAGAAGGAGAATGGTGCAAATCAGGCTTTTCAGAGCCCCATTGATCTCTTCCTCCACATCTTTCAACCGAGGAGTTTTACAGGAATTACGCTTTACGGATGCACTGCCTTGCCTTCCAAGCTCGGGACTGGCCTCCGCCTCACTCTGCAGGAAGGGATGCTCAGGAGGAGGCTCCTCCAAAACCAAGGACAGGGCAGAGCTGAGCATGGAAACCCACCAGCTCGGCTCATGCAACCCCATCACATACTTTCTTCAAACCCAGCCTGAACTGCAGCTGGTTCTGCCTTAATGTCTAAAGCCAGTGAAGAATTCCATCCTGCAGGGACTTTTGCTGCTCCAAAATCTGCTTGCTTGGCCCCGAACCACAGCTGACAAGCCCCTCTGCCTCTTCCATCTATTTGTTTACACCGAGTTGTGAAAAGGTTCGCTTGGGAAATGTCGAAATGTTTCTTTCTGACATTTCTGCTGCCTGGTGTTCTTTAAGTGTAGTGTTTAACTTGGGCTTTTTAGGCTGAATCAAAACATCAGCTCGGCACAGGTCAGGATTCAGTTCCTGCAATGCAGCATCAGAAGGAACATGGATGTGAGGGGGGGATCAGGAGCCCGAGCTGAGAACCAGACTCATGGAGCCCATAATCCAAAATCCAATTCTTTGGGCACGGCACACGGATACACACGTTAATATTCAACTAAAAGAAAACTTCTGGCTTGCTTTGACAAAGCGAACTACCAATTTCACTACTCAAAGCCTGCTGCAAAGAGCCCTCCAAGCAAAACAACACGGGAAGCGGGGGGAGACCAAGTCCTCATAAAAATAATTAAAAACAAAAGTCAATTTTGTAGCATTTATGCGTTCCTTAAACAGGCAGTCCCATGAGCAGCAGAACTAATGAAGCCTGGCTGCCTATGGATCGGTGTCTCACGGCTCAATTCTCTGATGTCTAATGAGGTGCAAGCTCTGATCAAAGTTTTTCCCCACCACCAGGGAATTCGTAACAATACACTCATCTGGGGAATCCTCCAAGGCTCTAGTAAAGGATGAGCTCACGCTGCTGCCTCTCCTCTCACAGCGGCTTTTGCTGGGTGGGTTTTCCCCTCCCCACCAAGCTGCCTACACCAAACCCACTACCTTTGGGTGCAATTTGGTTGAAAAGACTCAAAAGTATCACAGGCTCCTGCAGAGCCTCAGGGGAGCCAGAAATGCGGCTGCAAAGAGCTTGCCAGAGACTTTCCAACCTACACTACAGCGTGCAAGATGGGCATTGTTCGCACGAGAAGGAAATTGAGATGTTGCAGGAAGCAGGACAGAGCCCTTCTAATCAAAACCCAGCAGCTCCCCACCGCCGATACGGCATTTTCATCACTCCCCTTCCCTCCTAGGAGCATGGGCAGCAGTAAAGCTGTAGAGCGGGACACCAAAAACAACTGGAGATGAGCGGATGGAGAAGAGAGACATTACCCTGGAGGAGTGATGTTGTTTGGTCTGGGGGAGGCAGATGAGGAGTGGTAGGAGCTCAGCAGCTGTTGGTCCTGTATTGTAACAGAGGAACACAACTGATGCAGAAGTAATTTCCTTGCATGGCTGCCTACACCGGATGCAAGTGAAGTGAACCAAACTGTATGCTGACATGTGTACAACTACGCCTGTGCGCTCAAACATGCATGCAAACAAGCTCTGCTTCTCCAGAATCTCCCACAGGCTCATCTCTGCATCCAAATGAAGCAAAACCAGTGCTTACCAGCATTTCTAGAGCTCACTGACAGCCAAGGCACGAGAGGCCCTCCTAGGATTATCGTGTTTCTAGCACTGACTTTTTAATCAACCTTTTCAGTCTCTAGCAATGTTAGAGATGAGCGGGACCAAGCAGGGAGGATGCATACTTTGATGCGTGCCCGCTGTGACCAAGGGAGGTGGGTTCAAGCAGCCCAGCCCAGTCTTTGCAAGCCCTAATACAACAGAAGGAACCTCGGAAGACCAAGGGAGACAAAAAGGGAGCGGAAACGGAGCCTTCTCCTAGTTGCAGCCCTGGGTTTGTCCCACCAGTTCTCCCTTTACTTTCCCAGCCTGCCACAGAATGGAGACCTAATTTCTTGTTCACCTTTCCCTTCGGATTCAGCTCACAGGGACATTGCTCTGGCATCACTTGCCTGTTGGGGCACCCTGGCACGTGCGTTGTGACAATTTACACCAAAAATACCAAACTAGTACAAGAGCAACACCTCTGGTGCTGCTGCATCTGCAACAGCAGCCATGGCCAGCCAGGACCTATCGCTTGGGGATGTGACCGTCTCCTTGCAGTCATGTCTAGCAAAGCCTTGACCAGCTCCAGAGCAAGGAGCAGTGACACGCAACCATGCAAACACCACCTTTTAAGCAAGCAGCATCATCTTCACAGCCAGAGCACACGCTGGCCCGAGCACTTGCACACAGGTCTGCATTGCTGACGTGGATGCTACCGCAACCTCTGCAGAGGGACGCGGGTGTCCACATCAGGGCTGGCTGCATTTACCCCTCATCTGGGCAAAGCTAAATCACTTAAACCAGCACTAGCAAGATGCCTTGAACCGCCTCTGGAGATGCAGGAGTGAGCTTCAGAGCAACGGGGCGTCACACTCAGTACAAACCAAACTGATGAAACCCCAAAACCTCATCACCGGGGCTGGCTGGCAGGTCGGGGGGAAGCTGTCACCACTGAGGCACTGGCACATGATGAAGGCATACGCCAGCCTCTCCCCGCTCCAGCCGGAGCCAGGGATGCTGACGGCTGTCAGCGCCTGGCGAGAGAAGGGCAGTTTGCTCTGCTCTGATAGGAGACGGATGCTCTCCCGCTCTTTAAGCTGCAGCATCTGCTCATTTCCATCGTCACACCGCCTGGCTCTCGGCTGAGATTACGTGGCATCAGACCACAGCAACATGAAGTGCCCGACACTTGCATGCCCTTACGAGACCCCCCCTCGCAGCCGATGTCTGCTCGGCATGCCAAGGAGTGGCGAAGGAGGCATCAGTGCTGTCACCTTGCCTGCCGGGCTCAGGAGACCTCCAGAACGGGCACTACACTTGACCCTCATCCTCTCCTTAATTAACAGCGTGGGTATTAAATTGCAGCCTTTTATTCATGGACAGGTGTGTGTCTTTGTCAGAGGTCCCTGCTTAAATCACCCACCTCGTCTCCAATAACAATGTTAACGATGCTCAGAGCCAGCTCTGGACTGTAAAACATATTTCCCTGATGTTTGTTCAATAATTCCCTGAGAATTAAAAACATCTATTACCGGCTGCAGGATGCTAAGAGGCCCCTGGAGCAGAGACCAGGCTGTAACTCACTGGTGGGGCTCAGCTGAGGCCACAGATGCTGTTAGTCGAGTACCAAGCTCTGGCACTCCGTGGGCGTTTGACTGTACCAACTCATAGGCACTGCAGCATGGTCACAGCACAGGAGTGAAGGTTATCAGCCATGCCTGCATCCCTGATGTGCTCCAGGGACACGGATCTCCAGTTGCTCTTCACCATCCCATTACCATCATTACCACTACAAGGTATGCCAAAGTGCTGAGATTATCAAGGCTCCATCAGACAAAACACTCCCAAACAGGGTCCTTGCTCTGCCTCCCTCACGAGCTCAGAGGAAAAGGAGGGAGGAAAGCTGCTGTGGAAAGGCAAGCATAGAAGGAGGTAGGATCACGCTGTGCCACTCGGTGGCAGTGCGGGAATGGAGCCCAGGTGGCCCCAGCCCCATCCCAGGAAGCATCACCAGCCTGCTAAAAATACCTATTTATCCTCCAAATCTTAAGCTGTACAGTGAGGGATCTCTATAGTGAGAGAGCTGCCTCAACACAGACCGTACCACAGAATAGTCCCCAGCCCTGCCATGACTTCTGGCAGCTCAGAAATGTTGTTTCTGGAAAAATATTTATCCTGTTAATGAAGCAGAGGCAGCAGCAGAGGCCCTAGAAGGTCAGAGCAGCGCTCCTTGCAATCAGCTCCCTTCACAGCTCTGGCTGAATGGGGCTCTGATTGCAGATGCCAATCAGAGCACTCAATTTTGCCTGCCTATTTGGAAATTAAAACATAAAGGCACTTTCTCAGACACTGCATTTAGGGGTGGTTTATATAACATAATCTTGTGGGCAGAAAGCCAGACGGATTTGGAGGGTGGGACACCGGAGTCAAGCGACTCCATGTAGATAGAAAATACACCTTACACAAAACACGCACTCCAAGGAGAGTTCAAGACGGGCTTGGGAGCTGCTACCCATCAAAACCCCATCAGCACCCCTAGAGCCTCCAGGACATGGGATTTTCCTGCCAGTCCTGTCTCTGTGCCTCAGGAGTGAGCCGTTTCCAATGGCCGCTAGCCAAACTGCAGCTTGCAGTCTTGCTTCCGCTGCCTGTTATTTTTAATTATTATTGGTATTTCTAAGCATCTTTGCATCTCACCCAAACACTGAGACAGTTGGATGATCAGCAGGCAAGAGGAGAAATGAAAACAAACTAATCCAGCCCTGCAAAAGCTCAGATTGTAAAATGCACAACGCTCAACTGCTGCGGAGCGGCTGGACTCGTCCCACAGTAAGCTCTCATGATTTCCATTTAAATCAACCAAATTAAAGAGCGGT